>NW_020799092.1:71856580-71864627 GCF_003259725.1 Athene cunicularia
TTTTTTTTTTTTTTTTTTTTTTTTTCCCCCCCACCCTCATCCACACATACCCAAGTCCCTCACGGTTTTGAATTAAGATATGAGGAGATCTGTGTAACTGTTTCCATAGTTTATTCTAAGAAACAAATTCTTTAAAACATGTTTAAGTGTCAGATTGACATAGCACTTAAGGATATGGTGTAGTTAAGAATGGTCAGTGTTAGGTTAATGGTTTTAATAGCTTATCTTCAAGGTCTTTTACAGCCTAGATGGTTCTGTGATTCTGTGATTTTACAATTTTGTAAGTGTTTGGAATATCCAACTCGTGATATATAACACTGAAATCCTGCAATTAAAGTTGAATAGGTGGATTCCTTTTTTATTTTCCTGCCTCTTGGTTAGAAGTGATTCCTGCAGACATAAAAAAAATATCTCTGACCTCATTGTTTGATCAGGTGGGAAAATTTCACAACTGCTTTTGAAATTGCGAGTTTGTTTCTAGTCAATCTAGAAGAGATGTGCAGGCACCCAAAAAGTGGCAATATGTCATGGATCGTACAGAGAGCTGAGAGGCAGATACTGGGCTGATATGCTCTTAAGTTTTAGGGAATTCAGTGTGTTGATGGAGTGCAGAATTAGATTCAATACTTCTAAATACAGCATTGCTGACTGGTTGAATCATCTCCATTCTCCCACCAACAAGGTGGAGAAATGAAAATATTACTATTAATTTTTTTCCTTACAAGGCTGTTTTGTGAATTTGCTAATTCTTATGGTACACTTGAACAGCAATTATTATATTAAATTGTTAAATAGCACCTAGATATAAATTCAGTTATGGCTTATAATAGATTAGATGAGAAAATGGTTTCTCAGTTATTCTTCTCTTTCTACAATTGCTGCACTTTTTCATTCTTGTACTTGAAATTAAGGTTTTGAAGTACATGATTGTATAGGAGTTATTAAGATGTGTAACGATGGACATTTGATAGAATTTTTTGTTATTATGTGTCTAAATTTAGGAATATTCAAAGTCTCTGCCTATGGGAAAAGATTAATTATGTGCAAAGAGGTTTTATAGAAAGGTTCAGCATACAAAATTCAGCATACAAAAAAAAAATATTTTCATACTACTAAACTTTCCCAAGTAGAGGAGACTGCTATTTGTGTTACCTCATTTCAAAGGTACTACAAGTTTTTCCGAGCAGCTTGGCATATGCCTAATAATTACTGCAAAACTACAAGAAACCACCCATTCCAGTTTGCTTAGATAAAGTTTCTTTGAACTGCCTTCCAACACTGGACTCCATTCATAGTGCATTTCATTCTAACAGAGTTTCCACTGTCTGCTATAGAGGGGTAGTTTGCGTAAGTTTTATGAAGCACAGCATATGGAATTACACATGCTATTTGTAACAATCAGTGCATAAATTACATACACTTTAGCAAAGACCTTTATCCTCAGTCATAAAATGAAATGTGTTTTCAACAAGATGCTATTTTCAACTGGAGCAGTTTCCTCCTGACTTTTGATCAATATCAAAGATGTTTTAAGACATTTTCTGAGGCTTCTTATATGGCTATGATTCACAGTCCAAGAGCTTATCAGTTCTTATAGTATTCCTGTTCAAAAAAATTAGAAAAATTAAACAGCTTTCTGTTTAAAATCCCAGGTAAATTACTGTAGGTTTTTTGACAGGCACACACACAAAAAAGAGGTGTTTACCATCTTTTACATGCCTGGAAGGAAAAAGGTTTAGTTTTCCAAATTAATGGAAACTAAATGACAATCAAGGTTTAGAATCAGAAATGGATCAATTACTTCATCAGGTGGAAAAATTTATGTCTCCTTCAAAAGAAACTAACCTTGTGTTTGAGAATTGAGAAATGAGCTTTTTAATACATGATAGCATTCGTAGTATGCAAACTAAGCCATTAAGATTTTAAACAGCACTGGCCCCAATATGGAGCCCTGGGGAACAGCAGTTGTGACTGGCCACCAATTGGATGTAACTCTGTTCACCACAACATTTTGGGCCGGCCAGCCAGCCAGTTTTTTACTCAGTGAAGACTATGCCTGTCCAACCCATAAGCAGCCAGATTCTCCAGGAGAATGCTGTGGGAAACAGTGTCAAAGGCTTTACTAAAGTCTAGGTAGACACCTTCCACAGCCTCTCCCTCATCCATTGAGGCTCACCTTGTCACAGAAGGAGATCAGGTTTGTCAGGCAGGACCTGCCTTTCATAAACCCATGCTAACTGGGTCTGATCACCTGGTTGTGATGTACATGCACGTGACAGCTCTCAAGATGTTCTGTTCCATAACCTTCCCTGCCCCTGAGGTCAGACTAAGAGGCCTGTAGTTCCCCGGATCCACCTTCTGGCCCTTCTTGTAGATGGGTGTCACGTTTGCTGACATTCAGTCAATGGGAACCTCCCCGGTCAGCCAGAGCTACTGATAAATGATTGAAAGTGGCTTGGTGAGCACTTCTGCCTGCTCCCTCAGTACCCAGTATCCATAACAGTAATGATGAGCCAATTACTGTTATGGAAACTATTATTTGAACAATTTGAGAAAAAGGTGACAAACATGACCATGAGGTACATCTGGTAAACAAGCGGCAGTAAAATGATAAGCGATAATAACTTATCAAAGGTATAACCAGAGAGGTAAGTAAAACAGAGAAAAACATAAGAAAGGAGAGAATTCATTTAAAGGTAAGCATGTATGATAAGTAAATAAGGGTGAGAATAAAAAATTATGAGATTATTCTATGCCTCGTATGTGATATACATTACTCAATGATGCTTCACTGTAAAAAGATTTCGTGGGGATTTCAAACTAGACCAACCTTAAATATATTAAAGACCACATGTGCATTGCTACAGACTCTGTGACACTCCATGTAAATCTAAATGCTATGAGAAGAGTGCTTTTTCCTGGAACGTTACCATTGATGGCAAATTTATCCTTTCAGCTGTGAAATGATTCATGTTTTTCATAAAGCTTCAGAGTTTCAGAAAACTAAAAATTAAGAATCAATTACAATTAGTAAGTTTAATTTTTCTGACTTCATTGCTATGAAATTGGTGTTTCTTTAGCAAACATTAAACTCAGAAGGGGAAGAAGGTAGTCCAGATCTGGAAGATTTTGTAAATTCCAAGTTTGCTAATGTGTCATTAAAAAAATAATCCATGAATGTAACGGACTTGATGTATGCAGAATAATGCCATAGTTTTCTAAGACTTGAAGCTGAAAACATTATTAAAATAGTCACCATCACCCTTCTTAGTGTGTGGATACTCCATTTTTTTTCTTTCCTTATACAGTTAAGCCAAACTTGAGCTCAAGCAGTTAATGTTATTGCAAACTGGGGAAAGTTTGAACTTTTGGACATTAAAAATAGGGGTATATGGCCTTTAGAAACACTAGACACTTTATTATTCATTCTCTTCTTTAATATTTTAGTAAAGATTTTAAGCTGACTCAGTTTTAAGATTTCTTACAGATATCCGATTGCAAGCACAGTGGAAAGCAAAACAATTATTGGGTGTTATCCATTAAGAAGAATTCAAATAGCAACTGTTAACAATCTGTAACACCATGGTAGTTGTGGGGTTTTCTCTGTGTCATAAAAGACCCTCAAAGTTACCATAAAGCTTCATTCACTTTCAGTGTGATAGGTTACACATGTGATGGTTTATTTTACAAGCAAAATCTGCATGTAAACTGTAAAGTGCCTGAATGCTTGGATTACAAAATGGAAAAATAAACAACTGCAATTAAGGGATCAAGCATTTTGGTATTGCTTCAATTATATCACATTACTTTATTTTCCTAAAAGCACTTCAGAGAAATATCGTGCCAAATTAAGACCTTTAACCTCTTCTGAGATATCAATGATACATGGATATTCTGGTCAGCAAAAGCAGCATTAACATGTTGATTATAGGAAGTGTTTTCTGGAAAATCTTTCCTGAGTTGTTTGTAAGCTTTAAATAAAAGTTTAACTATTGAAATCACCTTTCTAGTTTAATTACTCATTATTTCATTTTCTAAAGGATATTTAAAATCTTTCATAGTTCTCTTCATCTGGAGGTGTGTTGTATGCATTGAATTTTATCTTAAGAGACATATTACAAATTCAAATACCTACGTTTTTGAAGCTTTTGTAGGTTGTGAAGGCACCTATGAAATTAGGTACAATATGTTTGAAAATGTTTAATTGATTATACCATGAAAGAGTATTGTACAGTGGTATTGCAGAAAAGCCTACAAAAGGTGCTTCCAACTGTTTGATTTTTAAAACAAACTCACAGAATGCAGATACTTGATGAAAGTTTAACTAAGCAAAGTCTGCAGTGCTGGACCAACTGGAAACTCTCAGTGATGTATTCCAGTACATATTTTCAGCAGTTATTAACACTTAAACCTACTTTCTTAGAGAATTCATTTTTGAAGTGCTTTGTGAATGTTACGTTTTGGAATGTTACATTTTCAGAAATTTAATATATTCTACTTTATACTGATATGTTTTTAAAAAAATCTATTGAAGAAATTATTTTTTCACGAAACCCTACTAGGTTGTTTTTTTCCCAAATGATATATATATTTTTTTTGTCTGACCTCAGAAAGGCCTTTATTTTATGTATTTTATTATTATTAACCAAAGAATGGAACATCAAGCTTCAGTGAAAATTAAATTTGATATTTTGCACTAAATTCAACTATGTATTCAAAGCAACAGACAGAGATGCAGGAATGCCTAAATACTAAGGACAAGGAATAAGAAGGAATACCATATGTACAAAAAGAACAAAATTACATACTATTCTTCCCCTGCTTTGCTATCTACTTGGCAAGGTAAAATTATCTGTATTTTTCTAAAAACACAGTTTCTTTACTAACCACAGTGATTGGATGCAGAATTTTGCAAATCATCAACAGAAAATTGCTACCTCAGTGCCAAGAGTACCTGTCCAAGAAAAATGTTCATATTGATTTTGAGGGAATAGTGCCACCTACTGAGCCAATGTCTTCCATTTCTGTAGCACTTGAAGAAAGTTCCTGTAAATGCAGATTTAATCCCGTATTGTGAACTTGAAAAATCTTCCACTCCTGAATCTTTGAATATTTTATTATTCTTATGTTTCTAACTAGTTGTTTGTTTTGGCATTTTGTTTTGGTTATTTATTTATTTATTTATTTTTATTTAATTCATTCTACCAGCTCTTAAATTAAAGGCTAAACTCCTTGGAGGTAGCCCATATCTACTAATGGGTTTGTGCACTCTAGCCACGTGAGGCTCAGAATCTATATAAGTGCTTTTGGAATATAAATAATGAAGAACATATCTCCAGGCTTTTAGATAAAGAAGGGAGTCCACTCTTTACAGCTGAATTTTATTGGCAAAGCTCAAGATTTTCACAAATATGTAAGCTAGGGGATTTGTTAGAGCTAAAGTTAAAATAAAATGTATCTTATGCATAGCAATGATGTTTCAGTCAGTGCAATGTTTAAGTTGATTTTTTACTAGGCTCCCAAGAGACAACAGATGATCCAAGTAAAACAGAAATACAGAAGGTTTGTCTCATTTTAGAATATTTTATTTAACAGTCTTAATTATATGCCTTGAAGTCATAAAATGCCCTCTGTCTTTGCTGTAAGTTCAGTTAGGAAGCCTATAAATCAACAAAAAGTCATCTGAAGTAAATGGACTGGAAAATAAACATGGTTCTTACGGTGGACATTTTTACCAAGTCAAGTTATCTGATGGCAAAGGGAATCAGTCTATTCAGTTATCCCTTCAATTTAGGAGAAAGACAAAGACCCAATATGAATACCACTGTGGACTTTGCTTCCTTAAAAAAATATGGAGGCATCAATGATTTACTCAGAGAGGAGTGCTAAAATCCTCCCTTTACATTTTACTGACTGAATTTTGTCTCCAAAATCATAGTAACTCTTAACAGAACAATTTAAAGAAACCCTTTAATGAAAACCTTAATTAAAAATCTTGTAGAGAAACATTTTAATATTCTCACTTTTCCTTCTTCTCATAGGTCTTTAAATTTCTGTTAAGGGGGAGATTACTGGGCTGAAGCGCTCTCATTCTGTAGCTTTCATTCATAGTTCTAATATTTCGTTAATCCATCTATTTTTTAAGGTGTCAAAATGTGTGTCCAATTAAAACATAGCCTGTGATTAATGACTGTGGTATTTGAGGTATAATTTAGTTCCACATTTTCTACAGTTAATGATGGATGAGGAAGGCCAGTGAGGGAACACTTCTGCATAAAATCTGCCTTTATCAGTAAAGAATGAAAATCAGAACTCCAAATGAAGTGGTCTGCTCGCTCAGTTTTCAAAATTAATTTCCTGAAAAGTAGGAGAAAGAAAATCAAAATAAAAATCATTTTTGTGTAATGAAAAGTTAAAAAAAAAAAAAAATGGAAATATTGCTTCATTTTGGACCAATTAGCCATTAATTTACATCTGTTCACTTTATTGCAGTGCTGAATGGAAACTAGTTCTGTCATTTGCTTTTGTAGGGAAGTCTGGTTTTTATGTAGAATATTGGTCTCAGGAGAAGACTTTTGCATTTGACTGAGTGAAACAGTAGATTAAACAAGAGTAGCATCATATTCTAAATTACAGGTCGGCATTTAGGAATTCTTGGTTGAAAAGTTATGTGGAGCACAATAATATAGTCTGTGCTTTATTTCAGAATGAGCAGACAATGCATAATTTGGCAAGCAAGCTTCCAAATGTGTAAGAGACACCTGCTTTGTATCCATAGGATTTTATATTTTAAAGTAACTTTGATATAATTTTGTTATCCTTTCAGTAAGATTTGTCATGGGGCAAATCCAGAGACCGTTTAAAACCAAGCATATCACAAGATCTGGTTCAGCTGAATATTTCCCCTTAGATTAAGAAGCTGAAACAGAGCAGAATTCATCTCCCTACTCCAGGACCAGCAGACACCTTATACTCAACATTCTTTGTTCAGATCAAGCCTATGTTTAAGGATAAATAGAAATAATGCAGCTAAAGCCTCTACTTTAAACTGAGTGTGTGTTTACATGCCTTGTTAAGTTATGAGTTTAGACTGGTTTTGTAGGTGGATCAGAAGAAAAATGGACATGTAATGGTTATGGTAAAGCTATAGAAAAAATCAACTGTTCATATTACACCTGAAAAGGTCTGTCAATGGCCCTGGAAAATCCATGTATGAACGGAAAAGTCATTGACATCAATGAAAAATTATGTAGAATTTAAAGGTAGTCTGCCAGCAAAACATTAAAGTAGCTCCAGGCACATTAATGCACTATTTCAAATAACAAAATCTCTTACATTCTCTATGCACTCATCTGCAAAGAGTTTATGCATTAAAATGATGGATGACTTTGTATTGAGACTCAACTAGAAGGATATTTAGGAAAAGCAGGATTGGCATTTTGCATGAGAAAATCTGCAAGAGTGTTTTTGTTCAGATGGAATGTAACAACTTTCTGCCTAACCTATCCTGTGTTTGGGAGGCAATATTTTGCCTTTTAATAAAGAGGGCTTGAAGAGAATAGATCTCAGCATCCTCTAACTGAGGTGATAACATCATCTTAATTCAACACAATAAATACATGTGCACAAGTATTCATATGCATTAAAAAAATTAAATAAAAAAACCCCAAATTTCTCCCTAGAGCTTAAACTGCAGCGTTATTTCAAAACACTGATTATGTGGTAGACACTATGAACTTCAGGAAATACAAAAAGATTAAGACCAGGAAAAGACACTTTTAATAAAGAATGAAGAGTCTTGAAGGTGTTGTGTAAATTAAATAATATATAGAGTGTAGGGACAGATATATTTCAGGCCTTCTTAGTCTAAAGCTAAGAATAATGATTATCTGTACAGTGCACAACTGTAGACTAACTGCAAAACTAACTCAAGACCATGAGAAATGTCATCACCAATTTCGGAAGTTGTGTTTGTCTTTGTAGGGGAGGGGAGGGGAGGGGAGGGGAGGAGAGGAGAGGAGAGGAGAGGAGAGGAGAGGAGAGGAAA
>NW_020799092.1:71864677-71890717 GCF_003259725.1 Athene cunicularia
AAGAAAAGAAAAGAAAAGAAAAGAAAAGAAAAGAAAAGAAAAGAAAAGAAAAGAAAAGAAAAGAAAAGAAAAGAAAAGAAAAGAAAAGAAAAGAAAAGAAAAGAAAAGAAAAGAAAAGAAAAGAAAAGAAAAGAAAAGAAAAGAAAAGAAAAGAAAAGAAAAGAAAAGAAAAGAAAAGAAAAGAAAAGAAAAGAAAAGAAAAGAAAAGAAAAGAAAAGAAAAGAAAAGAAAAGAAAAGAAAAGAAAAGAAAAGAAAAGAAAAGAAAAGAAAAGAAAAGAAAAGAAAAGAAAAGAAAAGAAAAGAAAAGAAAAGAAAAGAAAAGAAAAGAAAAGAAAAGAAAAGAAAAGAAAAGAAAAGAAAAGAAAAGAAAAGAAAAGAAAAGAAAAGAAAAGAAAAGAAAAGAAAAGAAAAGAAAAGAAAAGAAAAGAAAAGAAAAGAAAAGAAAAGAAAAGAAAAGAAAAGAAAAGAAAAGAAAAGAAAAGAAAAGAAAAGAAAAGAAAAGAAAAGAAAAGAAAAGAAAAGAAAAGAAAAGAAAAGAAAAGAAAAGAAAAGAAAAGAAAAGAAAAGAAAAGAAAAGAAAAGAAAAGAAAAGAAAAGAAAAGAAAAGAAAAGAAAAGAAAAGAAAAGAAAAGAAAAGAAAAGAAAAGAAAAGAAAAGAAAAGAAAAGAAAAGAAAAGAAAAGAAAAGAAAAGAAAAGAAAAGAAAAGAAAAGAAAAGAAAAGAAAAGAAAAGAAAAGAAAAGAAAAGAAAAGAAAAGAAAAGAAAAGAAAAGAAAAGAAAAGAAAAGAAAAGAAAAGAAAAGAAAAGAAAAGAAAAGAAAAGAAAAGAAAAGAAAAGAAAAGAAAAGAAAAGAAAAGAAAAGAAAAGAAAAGAAAAGAAAAGAAAAGAAAAGAAAAGAAAAGAAAAGAAAAGAAAAGAAAAGAAAAGAAAAGAAAAGAAAAGAAAAGAAAAGAAAAGAAAAGAAAAGAAAAGAAAAGAAAAGAAAAGAAAAGAAAAGAAAAGAAAAGAAAAGAAAAGAAAAGAAAAGAAAAGAAAAGAAAAGAAAAGAAAAGAAAAAGACTGATCATGCTTTTCTTAACAAGTAAGGTAAATCCCATTATCCCTCTTCGACAGAGTGAGGACTAAAACTTTCCTATGAGATTTAGAATTTTTAAAAATACAGTCTAGAAAGTCTTGTCTAAGGGGGAAAATCCAGCAAATATGAGTAGTAAGTGTGCTAGTATAGGCACTGTCTAGCTTGTGTTCCTCTAGGACCCTCACTTGACATTGGAGACTGGAATCTATGCCAAAATAAAGTAGATTTTATTACAAGCTTTAGAAAAATTCGTGTTTAAGGAGTAGGGATTTCAGTAGCCACAAGTAAAAGAAAAAATTCAAAATGAGATAGTAATTCCCATTCAAAATGGATGGCCCTGGTGTCAATTTTCAATTGCACTTGCCTGGCAAGGGAACAGTACCCTGCAGACTCCTACAGCTCATTCCCAGAAATGTATTATTCTGAAGTTCTCATTTTTTAAGGATAAGTTAGCACAGTTATAGTTTATAGAATTTCTTATACTTATCAAATCCTCATAAAACTATAATGATAGCTTTTACAGTTTGTATCTAAAGAAAGCCCACACAAAATTCATAAAACTATTGGGTTTTATCACAGTATATTTAGAGTGGTTTAGTCAAGCTTTTTCCCAGCTCTGTGATCAGAAATGTGGGTAGTCTATTCAAAGGAGCCACTTCATTTTATTTGATCAGAGGGAAGTTGGTAAATGGCAATCTTGATCTACACTAGAATTTCTAAAGTTAAGTTATGTTGGTAAACCACATTATATAAGTCTTGTATTTCCACTGTGACTGAATGCATAGAAATCTGGGTTCTAATGGATACATTTTCATGTCTTTTTTTCAGTTTCAGTTTCTACAGTTATCATCTAGTATCTTCTGTTTCTAACCTTTCTTTGTAAAATTTTGACCTACGTACAGAGCATTAAAACGTTTGCAGGAAATTGTCTGGAAATTCATAGAAACAAACCAAACCAACAAGCAAAATACACCAAACCAAAAAGTTCAGAACTGGAATACTGCCATTACGTGACAATTTTTATCCCATCTATACATTGTACATCTCCTGCTGTACTTTATATAAAGGATCATTGGACAAATAAATTAGGATTCAGTGTAGATCTACAAGTCATAACATAAGCTATTTCTATTGGTTAAGAATTAGTCCAACATGAACATTTTTCAAAGCATGAAATGAGTTACATTTTTCAATACAATAACAAGAAATTTATTAGAATGGAAATTTCTTTCCTTCTGCCATGCACTCTTAGCTCCCACTCACGAGTAATGTTGCTTCATGCCAGAGAAGCACTTCTTTTCAGACATATGTCATGTTCCAGTTCCTACTGAAGTTTGTTGGATTTGATGGGAGTTAGGTCACATTCTTAAAATGGGTTCTGAACAGACAGCAAAGAGCATAGATCAGCTTTTTATGAACAAGTTTCATTGTAGTCTGGCACTTCTGAGCTAACACTTCTCCCCCCATGTTCTCTCCAAGAGTCCAATGGCAAGTTGGCCATCTGTCTATAAAGGAGATAGCTTTGATATGTATGAACAGCTCGTTTTTTACTCAGCTTGGAAGCATTCTGCACACCAGTGTGAAATGCTCTCAGAAAACCTACCATGACAGTTTTATGAATGGAGTCCATTGTAAATTTAAACTTTGAAACAGAATTTATGGACTATGCTTAATGCATAAAAAGGGAGTCAGCTGGGGCAGGTATGTTGGAAAGTCTATGGTTAGCAAGCTCCTAAGCAAGCCAACTTTTGTTTTGCACTTCAGAGAATGATTTCTTCATTTGAGATTTGTTCCCTTCCATAGTGCTGGAAATGAAGTAAGGAGAGGAAAAATATAAGCTACAAATATTATTTCATGCATCAAAATATGTACAAGGAATTAAAGCAACAATAAATGTTCTTACTTCAAGACAAACTTCTAGAGTTCATTCTCTGCTCTCATTTTCTAGGAAGCGTAAAAAACTAGAGGCTTATTTTGAACTATACATGATACTACCATGCAACAGGCTTTACGTTCTTCTGAGAGTGAAAAAGAATCTGAGGATGAGGATTTTCTGTCTTCATGGTTCATCTGGATATTTGAAGACTTTCTGACACCATTTGTGGCTATGTTTACCTTTGGACTTTTAGACTTAATATCCTCATCTACCTAAAATGGATTCTAGAAACAGATCTGATTGACAGCATATTTTAATGGCATTTCAAAGCTTTTTAATACCTTAATTATTCCTTCTCTGTCATCTTTAGCTGTCCAATCCAAGAGTTTTCCTCTTTTGACTATAGATTTTTCAACTGAGCTTTGACTGATACTTTCCTTTCTTAACTATTCTCTCCTTCTTGCCTGAATTATTTCATACTTTTCAACTTCCTTTCCATTTTTTTCCAGCTGGCAAAATAATCCCTTTCCTCCACTCAGCTACTACACACCAAGCCATCAAACCACTGTGTAATTGACTCTCTCTGGTATATCCTTTTTGCAGGGTATTTTGCCTATTTTTGCTCTCATATGACTTGTGTTTCAGATTTTGAACACTTAGTGACATAGAATAACTAAGAAAGGTTGTTTGGCAGTCGAGAGAACTAGTTTTGATTAATAGCACTGCACTACAAATTTTTATTTTATTTTTAATACAGTCTTGATCTAATTCTTTGGTATGATTTATTCTGGGTTTATGGTAAAATGGTGGTGTATCTACAGAGTACAATGCACACCTGCAAGAGGTGATTGAAGTATCCCTTGTACTAGGTAGCTTCATTTTCTCTCATTCTCTGGTAATACAGTTTTTCTCCAAACTATTTTGCTTTGCTGCTTTGCAGACACATCCATTCTTGGACCTAGAAAGGTCAGCTTCTGCTATAGGAAAAAAGAGCACAGAGCCATCCTCCCAGGGACACTGGTAGGATATGATAAGAGATAGAAAATTTTGTGTAGGTTATGTCAAAGGAAAGAAAATTTTGTATTTGTGCTTCAATTCCATCTGTATCTGCTCTATTGTAACTCCAGAAAATGTTTTATGTTCCAGATTATTGTAGTATAGAGGAGTCATCACTGTTTAAGGAAACATTTCTTGTATTTTCTCTAGTTAAGTATTTTTACAATAAGCTGCTCTCAACACTTCCTACATCAGAAACTTTCACATCTGTCAAGCTATCATTTTGCTTTCATCTTAGTTTTTCCCTCAGCTGCACATATTGCATTACCTTGATAAACTGTCATGCATTTTATATATAGACATAGATTGTCTTTCTAAAGATGTTCTCTCAATTATTTTCAATTTTTATAGAGAATTGTTCCAATCTCAAACACCAATATTACTCTTGGAAGCAGTAGCTTGAAGAAAGAAGGAAAAGAGCTTATTAAAAGTGTAAATCACTTCCCATATAAATGCAAATTGTTGAAAATAAACTATCAACTGTGTGAAAAAAAAATCCCACTCATTTTTACATTTCTTTAATATTCAGCAAATAATATATTGAAAAAAACTACTTAACAAATGAAACAAAGATAATTTATTTTCATTTCATGTGCAGAGGATTGTCTTGTTTATTCTCCTGGTGGTGAGGTGGAGTGAATTCATAACACTGAAGCTGCGTAAAAGCCTGAATTTTGCATCCACTTAAATAATTTATTTCTATCATAAACAATAATGGGATCAGAGCCAGGCCATAATTGATCAGGTCCAGTCCAAAAATGAATGTGCATCTCAGCATCCCCTGATATGGGATTCTGGAATATTTTTAATATCTGGAATATGGTAACAAGATCTGACACTTAGTAAATGAAATTAGTAGCTGAATTCATAGTGCCAAAGAAACCAGTGAAGTTAAATCACTTGTGAATTTGAACAATTTCCTCAAAACACAAATATGATTTGATGGAAACATTGGCATTAAGCAGGTGCTTTGTGACTTCATTGTAGGATTTCTTTCACTATTAATTGTTTATCATATTGAAAAAAAGCCTAAGAAATTCAGACCAATTTTATAGAATGTACAAGTAACATAGTTATGACCTCCGCTTTATTTTCCTAAATATATCTACTTTTCTTTATTCCTTTTTCTCTTTTAGTAGTGAAAAAGGAATAAAGCAAACATCAGAAATAGTAAAATCTTTGCATGAGTTTGAAAGGTACCAGCCATTGTCGTATGTTGAGAATGAGAATGAACTGAGGAGCACCCTGACCTTCAAAGTACTGATCCACACAAAGCATCCTATATTTTAAAATCAAATAGGAATCATTACTGGCAAATGAGCTTGTAGAATTGCCCTTCAATTTCAAAGATCAAAGTCTGAAATTCAGTTTATGGAAAAGCTTTATTGGTTATAGCTGGTCCTTATTTTCTATATATTTCCTGTTATAGAAAAGATGCTTTCAAACCCATGTCATGCTGCTTTCTCCCTGTGTGAAGCTTTCTCTAATAAACTCATGTAGATTTTTTTTTTATCTCAGATTCATCTTGTGGTTTAGATAAATTTATGTCTCTCTGAAATCAGCACTGTAGAAGTAAGGATCACCTTTAACTCAGTGAGGGAATATGAAATGGAGGGGGGAGGGTATTTCACTTTTAGAGATTGTCATCAAAGATTGAAAGAGACTGTGAAAACAGATTTTAATACAAAGTGAGTTAAAGTAAGCTTCTCACTGGAAAGCATGTAGTCGGTTAATTTATCAGTCTGGATTTATCTGGCCACCGGACAAGCTAGGAAGCACTCAAAAAAAAAAAAATCTTACTTCAATAATTCATTCAGCCTGTGATTTGAAAATATTATCTCGATTTTTGTAACAAGAACAAAGCTAGATACAAATGAAATTTAAAAAGGCCTGGTTCGGTGAAACACAGATTACAGCTTTTGGAGAGAACATTGTCTGTGATTTTCGTGGCTTCTGACTAGTCATATCTTGAACTTGGATTGGATTGAAAAGCAGAGTGGTGTTCAATAAGATAATCTATGATGCATAAGGCATTCAACTGTGGGAAAAAATTTCTGTGTGCACCAGATTAGGTGCAGCAAGTGAACAAGGTCAATTAAACTAGGAGAGCCTTTTTTCCCACTTTTTTCCCAAAAGTTTATTTGAAAAGGAAAATAACTTTTTTCTAACATTTCTAAAGTTGTTCAAGCCAGGAAATCATTACCAAAAATGAAAATGATTGTACTCTTAATTTAGTATTTTCTAATGGAGTTACGCTAGCTCTTCATCCTCCTTCTTTGCAATAGAGTAGTATTTTTCAACTGTACTTAAATACTGACATCACTAGGAGTTTCAATTACTCCTTTTACTTTAATCATCAGAAATATAATCTGACACTGCAATCACCTACTGCCTTACTCTACTAGAAATGTATGTGTATTTCTTGATTGTTGTAAGTGATGAGATCACACACAAAGTGAAAGCAGACTAAGGAAAATTACAGAATAAAAAATAAATAAATAAATAAATATTACCCTATCCCATATGCTTATCATGTGGTTTGGGCAAAACAGTGCACAATGTGACTCTATCTCATAATTAAGCCTATCTAAAGCTGGCAGATTCTACAACTCTGAACATAAAAAGACTGGTGGCAGCAATCCAGTTTCAAATATTTCCGTACAGATCCTTAGGCAAATGTGTGTGCTTTGGATTTTGAGCTGGGAATCTTAAACCTTCTCAATAGATTCCCAACATGTTCTGGTTTCAGCCAGCCTGAAAACAGCTTATGAGTATTTAACTTACAGATGTGTTCATTAATCAGCACAACCAACAGTATTTAAAGATCTGTAAATTCTGCAGAAATAGGGCATCTCTAAAGTTTTCTTTCCCAGTCCCTGCAAAAGTAATATTTAATCAAACAGCAGCTGTCATTTGCAGTGTAAACTATTAGCTAACCAACAGGAAGGTTAAAATCTCTATACTTATTAAATGTTGATTAAACGAGCCTCGAGAAAATACTCTTTTTTTTTTTCCTGAATGAATGAAGTGGAAATTTTTTGACATTTGCAGTAATATTAATAGACTTCAGATCTTCAATTTCCTGGAAAATAAAGATTGTTCATTCACCATGACATATATTGCAGCACTGGTTTAAAAAATCTGCAATACTTTTACTTGTGTATTCTCTTATCCCTATAATATCACTCAGAAAGTAAATCATGTAACCAATCATTCTCTAAGATGCCTTCAAGACATTTGCTCCTTTTACATGATGTGCACTGAACTTCAGCTACTTTGAGCATTAAGCTGGTGAAGGTCACACTTTCATGTATTTAACAATATATATCTGATTTATCAAACGAAAACTTACCTGTCACCTCTAGTGTCTGGTTAAAATGAGAACTCAGTAAACTTGCAATCACAAATTTAAATCAAACCTAGGTGTTTTGGTTTCTTGCTTTCATTTTATCTCCATCCTGTTCACTTACTAAAAAAACCTGAAGTTCCAAAACTACCTATAGCAGGAATTCTTTCTGAAACTTTATCCCAACTTAAAGTCAAAACCAACCTAAACATGTTATGTTCAGATAATGACCCCAAAAATTTGTGCTTCCAAACTTCCCCTGTTTATGGTTACCTGGGCCACATGTGTTTGCTTGCATTCTTCTTCCCCTTGTCTACCTGTTGTGATCCATCTGTACAATAAATTTATTTCATTGTCAATGGATAAATACAGCTGGCTTTGTGGCAGGTCCAAACTTGCTTGGTGAAGTTCATCTATGAGTGTTACTTAAATATAAAAAGTTTTGTTTCTGACAATACCATCTAATATTTTTCAGGTTACAGAAGGAATGTGGAAAGGTTTATGTATTGCCAGACAAGGGGAGAAATGCTTTGGAGAGATCAAAAACAGGCACACATGAACTGATAATTCAAAATACAGTTTTTAAAATGTTGGAGTATTACATTGCAGGTTAGGAGTATGTATCAAAATAAATCAAGATGTGCTTTCACCTTGCCACTTACCATGTGGTGACACCTCATCTTTCCAGCTCCCAAGAGCTTTTGGACACTGTTTTCCTTTCCAAGGAATAGAGATAAATTGACCTTTACAGGTGTCTAAGAAATCTAAGAATGCAATGGTGGCTCAAGATAATGCTTTGAATAAATTATTTTTATTTCATATTGTGCCCTTAAAAAGAAAGGCAAAATTTTATGGGTATTTTTTAAAAATCTGAATCAGATCCTTCTGAAAAAGGAAAGTTTTTTGCTGTTGTTTTCTTTGAGTGTTTTATTGGCTGTTTTTTTACTTCTTTGGAAACAGGAGTAAAGTATCTAATTGTTATGAAATCTGATTACATTTTAACATATATATTGGGTCTTAGTCCTTGCTAACATTGCTTGACATGGTTTAACGTAACAAGAGAAGCTCTGAGTCTATGTGTCATTAATAGCGTTAGTGATTCTGGTTTTCATTTCATTAACTTCTACTCTGCTGACTGACCTTCGGACATTTTACATCACACTGTCAGGAAAGGGACATAGGGACATCCATGTAAGCATTTAAATCCATTAGATCTTGAATTTTGTTTCTGGCCAGTTCTCTCACCTTGGATCAAATATACTCTCACTTAAGCAAATGCACTATTCAAGTCAAGCAAGAAACTATCAGCCAGTTAATAGCCTTGTGCATGTGGAATTCTCTAAACCACCCTGTTAAAGGGAAGGCCCTGAAAATTCAAGGCTTATTAATGGCTAAATTTTAAACAGATGCATAGACATGAATTAATAATGTCTCTTCTGAGGATGAAGAGAGACTAAATTAAAATTATTTCCCCTCCTAAGCAGTTTTTTTAACCCAAAATGGCATTTTCATGAATCCCAAATGTTCATACACATCATTACTGAGCACTTGGTACCTGACTTTTCTGAAAATGTTTTTCTTAACATGGTGGGTTATTTGTTACCCACACTAGGTCAAATTCTGTTCTGAATTGCACTCTGCAGCTGAGAGGGAGATCAGAATTCGGTTCACGACATCAATCAAATAGTACAAAATGCAACTTTTTTTTCTTGTTTCAGATTCTGACTTTGATTTTAGCTACCAAGCATGTCCACACTGATACATACTTAAAAAAACAGGAAGGAAAATAATTTACATAGTGTACTGGATTCAACTGCAGTGAAGATAAAATTCACTGTGATCATGTTGAAAGGAATATACAGGAAAAATTTGGGGTGTGGCATAGGCAGGAAAAGAAATTTTTTCACTGCCAGTAGTCTCAGACCATATCAAGACCAAAGATATAAAAAATTTCTGAGAAAATAGCATACTTGGTTCTTTCATTGTTTGGCTTTTTGAATAATCAAACCTGCTTCCTAATTTAAGGAGAGACATTTATCTCTACATCAATGACTTTCTATATAAAACTGTACCTGTCTACAAAGTCTTTCTTTTAACTTTTTAAGTTTTCCATCCTTTTTGTAATTTATATACTTGAAAGGGAAATTATCAGCACAAAAACCCTTAAGCTTCTAAAAAAAAAGAAGAAAAAAGGGTCATTTCAGGTGAGTCAAAAAGCATGGAGCTCTTGATTAATTTTGCATTTACGATGTACTTGATGATAATCCTTCTATCCTTGTGTCACTTGGGTCCCCTACAGCATCAGTCCAACACAACCAAATCTCTATACACTTTGGAAACCATTCTGAGACATTCTGTTAAAACTCTCCTTCTTAAGCCAGAAGTTAAATTTACACAAGTGTTTGAAACAACACATTTGGGGAATTACAAGAATTTGCCACAGCTTTATATTTACTTTGTGAAGAGAAACCTAACTTCCTTTCTCCTCCTACAGCACAGTTATACTGACTTACACAGCTATGGAGCAAAACAATTCCTTTCTTTTTGCCTGAGCAAACCTAGCACATGACAACCAAATATAAAATCGGAATTAAATCTTCTGCCTGTCTGACTAGTTACTGTCTACCTTCACCAAGCCCTTGGCTTCTGACTGCTCAAACTCTTTTCCTAAATGTCTCAGTTAAATAAATTTCATTTTGTTTTTCTTCTGATCATTCCAGGGTTGAAACCTACCCAGATCCCTCTCTGCACTGAAGTCTCCACATACAGGTCACATATAGACGATAGAAGGACAAGGGAAAACATGTAGTGGATGGGAAGCCCGGAGAAAGCTTTCCACTCCTCACAAAAAGTCAGAGACAACATCCTCCACACTTGGGGTCCTGTAATCAGAAACTTTTTCCTAAAATAACGAGAGCTTTATTATTCCTCTTGCCTCTACAGCTCCTGTGGCAGCAGAGATGAAGCTGCAGAAAACCCATATTTTTTTCTTATTTTTCGTATTTTCTGGGTAGTTTTCCTGATGCAAATAGTCTCTAGCTAGAACTGCCTTGGCTCACCATGCAGCCACACGAGTGTTAGTGCTGGCACAAGGGAGTAAAATGGGGTAATTTCCCTTTGGTTGACTTTGATTAGCTTAAGCCAGTTGTGACACTGAAGTCCCAGGAACAGTGCTGGTATGATACCACACTCAGGATTAATCTGAACACTAGTTTGGTTTGAACAGTACTACAGAGAGTTCTGGCTTCTGAGGTGTTTGCTCCAGGATGTCAGGTCTCCTTAAGTTCCTGTCTGTTAGTGCCAGTGCTGCCGACATGTAGCCAACGCAGCAAGGCAGCTACTTTTGCCTTACTTATCTCTGCCTGACGCCGGTCTGCACCTTATCTGTTCTAATACATTCAATATGCATTGTACTTTCAAAAAAAAAAAAAAAAAAATGGTATGTATAGTATGAACAGGACGGTATTATTGATTTGAGTATTCCTTAGGTCTAGCTATTAATCACTTTGAGACAACAAATTCTCAAAAACTATGTTTGTTTGGAATAAAAGCATTGGAAGCTCTGACTGAAAAGTCACAGATATGCACAACAAAGAATACGGTGCTAAGAGAGGATGGGGTATTACAATTATTTTAGGTCTCTAGAAAATTAATTTGTCCCTAAAAAATCTGGAGGAATGAGGGAGAAAGAATGATTCTATGTAAACCCATCACAATAAATTGTTTTAGAAACTCACTTCAACATCATGCTAGCTTAATAAAAAATATATCCCAAATAAGATTTTAAAAACTTATGTCTCAATCCAGAAGACACAGATTGTTCAGACAATATGTAAAATTTCTGCATTAAGAAAGAGTTCCAACTTAATGTATTAAGGGATAGCTTAGTAACAGCTTATACATTTATTTTAAAATGTCACAGAAAATAACATCTGGAGGAGGTAATGGTTAAAGAGAAATCTGAATGCACTTCTAAGCCAATATATGAGCATAAAATTTTAGGTCGGTATATTTTATAATAGACTAACCAGGCTATACACACATATGTACTCCTATAAAAATCTATATATTTAGCCACTTATGTCATAAAACACATTTTAAAAGTATATACAAGTCTCTACAGAATTTGACAGTTAACTACAAGCTGCATTATGTCAGTATGGAGCGTGAGGTCAATTGGAAATCTCCAGTAACTGCTTAGCTGGAAAAATCAGTCTCTTTTGAGTTACCTGCAGCTTTTAGCAATAAGTAGAAAAAACTGGCATACTATCTGCAAGACTGCAGATACAATCCAGGTGAAGATAAAAGCCCATTCTTGAAGGAATTCCTACAACTTCTGCCATTTCTAGTAGCACTCGATAACTGTTAGTACTAAGTCTCTGCTGGAATATTTTAGCATCAGTATTGTCAATTATTTTGAAGCTCTCAGATACAGATGTAGCAATTTATCTAGAGCTTTGTAAATCTACAGTAGATTCCCTTGATTGCTGGACCAATTTTCACCTGAAAAAAACCAATTTTATTCATATGTCTCATCATTTTTGCATTAGCTGTTTGATTTGAAATAGCAGAAGTGTAGTTTAAAGCCATCTAATAAATAAATATATCTATAATGCTTACATTTGGTTTAAAAGTAAGTGTCTGTGCATTCTGCAATTACAGAGTACTTCACAAACATGACGAGAACTACTTGTGCCTCCCCCCGAAAATACCACAACAGTAGACCTGCAGTAGCTTAGGATTCCCTGTGTGTGGAAAGGAGAACCATGGTTTGGCCATAAACATATCAGTTTGTGCCTGGGAAGAAGGCAAAGGAGGAGCACACCTCTAGCAGGAGAGTGAAGGAAATTCTAGGATGTGTAGTTTCCTCTCAGCTCTTAATTCAGTGCTGTCCTATAAAAATTATACTTTGACACTTTCTTTAACTTTGAAACTATTTTTTAGCATCTGTTTACATCACTTCTGGATTGATCTTAACAAAAAAATGTAATGAGATGGATAAGAATAACCATGCATCCACAGGTCCTGAGGGAACTGTCGGATGGTGGCTAAGTCATTATCCATCATATCTGAGAAGTCATGGTAGTCTGATGAACGTCCCACTGACTGGAAAAGGGGAAACACAACCCTCATTTTTAAAAAGGGAAAAAGAGAAGACCTGGGGAACTATGGGTTGGTCAGTCTCACCTCTGTGCTTGGCAAGATCAGGGAGTGGATCCTCCTGCCTGATAGGTCACATGGAAAATAAAGAGGTGATTGGTGATAGCCAACATGGCTTCACTAAGAGAAAATCATGTCTGGACAAATTTGGTGGCCTCCTGCAACATGGTTACAGTGTTGGGGGACAAGGGAAGAGCAACTGACATCATCTGCCTGAACTTGTGCAAAACATCTGACACTGTCCCATGACATCCTGTCTCTAAACTGGAGTGGCATGGATTTGACAGATGGACTCGGTGGATAAGGAATTGTCTGGATGGTCATAGTCAAAGAGTTATGGTCAATGGCTCAATGTCCAAGTGGAGAGCAGTGGCAAGTGGCATTCCTCACGGGTTGGTATTGGGACTGGCACTGTTTAA
Source organism: Athene cunicularia (assembly GCF_003259725.1). Taxonomy (NCBI): domain Eukaryota; kingdom Metazoa; phylum Chordata; class Aves; order Strigiformes; family Strigidae; genus Athene; species Athene cunicularia. The sequence goes on from NW_020799092.1 coordinate 71,877,611, forward strand.
CATCTTAGTCAGCAACATGGACAGTGGGACTGAGTGCACCCTCAGCAAGTTTACCAACACCACCAAGCTGTGTGGTGCAGCAGATTACCTCAGCAGTAGAAGATAATAATGCTAGTCATTAGGGTTTTTTCTGTCGTGTATGCATTGACACACGCACAAATACACATATGAAGCTCTTGCTTTTGACTCATTCTTGTTAAAAAAAAAAAAAAAAAAAAAAAAGAGCAGGGGAAAGAAGGAAGGTGAAATGTCTCATATAATCTCATTTAACTGTCCCTGGTAAGGGCCCCTTTTTTTCATAAACAACCTGTGTGCTTCTGACTATTCAAGGACTACTGGACAGAGCTGCTTTTTATACGTATTTTACATTTATACAAACTATATGACATCTTTATGCCAAGTACCTCTGGACCTATGTACAGATTCCACTAATGGATCCTCAGTAACTTTTGCATTTTGCAGCTGTTTTCCTTCCCTTGAATGCACTCTCTGTTACCCAGCTGCTTAACACTGCTGTTGATCACAAAGGACATTTGAATCGGGCTTTGGTGTACAGCAAGTCATTTATGCTCAAAGCACATTTTATATATTCATTCATATTTCCTCAGAACTATTTCCTCTTGGGCTTTCCTCATCCTTATTTTTTTCCTCAGCCTGAATGCATTCTATAATAGTGACCCCAGCACAACACCCCAGAGTGAGAAGTGTGGACGCAGTATGGAGATCAGTAGCTCAGATGAATTTAACAGTCTGTGTTCAGGAGAAACATCTGTTCCTCAGCAAATCAAAATAGATACAAAACCCAGATAACAATTTCTCAGCCTGGGTGGCCATCAGTTGGGACACTTATCATGGCTATTTGCTTTTGCCACCATTTCTAATGGTGTTAACAGCAGACATGAATACTTAGTACTACTTTGTAATGTGGTAGTAGCTAATACCCCATACAAGGGATTGTATGCCCTCTGAGGCAAGCCATCTCTGCTTGGGGTGTGGCGGAAAGCCTTACAAACTCCTCTGAAGACAGATAACTGATACAAAGATACATGGGTGACTTTCCGGATTTTCCAGCACAGGACATCAATTACCTCTAGTTGAGAAGCAGAACATTTATCTGAAGCTGCGTCTATACTGCAGGCTGTATCTCAGCAGACTGACTCTGAGACCAACTTTATTTTCTCAAACCCACTTTGTGTTTCTCAGCACTGCAGGATCCCAGTTCAGGTACAGCCTGAAAAAGCTGCTAGCTACTGCTGCTTTGTTTGGAGGTGATATGTCACTTAGCCATCTGCAGAAATGGGGGATGAAGCGTTACTCTCATCAGGTAGCAAGCACTCAGTCGTTTTTGGCACTGCCTCAGCAGCAACTGCTCTCTTGCCTGCCCCAGCCCTCGCAGGCGCCCCACAGCCTGCCAGGGGCTCTCGGCAGCCAGGCACGCCAGCCTGCCGCTGCAGCCGCACAGAGCGAGGGGCGTGCTGCCCCTGAGTCATTCATCCAGAGAGCACTTCCAACCTTTCAACCTTAATGTAAACAGAATTCCTGTAAGGACTAGGGATTGTTAAAGATGCATATATTATATGCCTGACAGCACAAGATTCAAAAGGAAAAATACTTACTTTTTAAAGGTATATAAGGGCTGCCATACCAGATCAGAAGAGCAATACAAAAATCAAGCACTTTTCAATCATTCTGACAGTCTGGATTTCATGCCCATGCTAAGGAAATACAAATAATCATTTACAGTTTCAATTGCTTCTCATCCTCCTCATTTCTACATTGTTTTGCCTGGAGTTACAGGAAGAGTTGAGCACTGACAGTTCAGGTAGACCTTATGGCAGAAGAGACTTTTAGCTTTTCTGTCTTTCAGGTCAGGTGGGGGAAGATGTTTGACACTGTTTTGACAATGAACACTACATGGGACTGCTTGTAACACAGTACACATTAGTTGGGCTAGAATAATATTTGGCATTTTTCTTCTGCACTAGGCCTGAACACACAAATTAGCATTAACAGTGAAATGAATCCACAAAACCAAACTAGATGATTGCTCTTCTCCCATGTATGTGCTGCTACATGTATGTTGTGTGGAAATCCCTCATTGATCTGCAGGGTAGTCTTTCACATCTAATGTTTGTGCATTGTCAGATTCACTTTTCTCAAAATTAAAAATGGTTTGTGATTATAGAATCACAGAATTTTCTAGGTTGGAAAAGACCTTGAAGATCATCCAGCCCAACCATTAACCTAGCACTGACAGTTCCCAACTACACCAGATCCCTCAGCGCTATGTCAACCCAACTCTTAAACACCTCCAGGGATGGGGACTCCACCACCTCCCTGGACAGCCCATTCCAACGCCAAACAACCCCTTCTGGAAAGAAATGCTGCCTAATATCCAGTCTAAACCTTCCCTGGTGCAACTTGAGGCCATTCCCTCTTGTCCTATCGCTTGTTACTTGGTTAAAGAGACTCATCCCCAGCTCTCTGCAACCTCCTGTCAGGGAGCTGTAGAGGGCGATGAGGTCTCCCCTCAGCCTCCTCTTCTCCAGACTAAACACCCCCAGTTCCCTCAGCCGCTCCCTGTACGACCTGTGCTCCAGACCCTGCACCAGCTCCGTTGCCCTTCTCTGGACACGCTCGAGTCATTCAATGTCCTTTTTGTAGTGAGGGGCCCAAAACTGAACACAGGAATCGAGGGGCGGCCTCACCAGTGCCGAGTACAGGGCTCAGATCCCTTCCCTGTCCCTGCTGGCCACGCTATTGCTGACACAAGCCAGGATGCCATTGGCCTTCTTGGCCCCCTGGGCACACTGCTGGCTCCTGTCCAGCCGGCTGTCAATCACCCCCCCAGGTCCCTCTCTGACTGGCAGCTCTCCAGCCACTCCTCCCCAAGCCTGTAGCGCTGCTGGGGGTTGTTGTGGCCCAAGGGCAGCCCCCGGCATTTGCCCTTATTGAAACTCCCCCAGTTGGGCTCAGCCCATGGCTCCAGCCTGTCCAGGTCTCTCTGCAGAGCCTCCCCACCCTCGAGCAGATCAACACTCCCACCCAACTGGGTGTCATCTGCAAACTGACTGAGGGTGCACTCGATCCCCTCGTCCGGATCATCAATAAAGATGTTAAACAGGAGTGGCCCCAACACTGAGCCCTGGGGGACACCACTCTTGACTGGCCGCCAACTGGATTACAGCACAGCTCTCACAGTATGACACACAAACTAATTTGTACAACATTGTAGTCTCAAAAGACTGGACAAACACATGATATGTTTGAAGCAGCTTGTTAAATTTCTGGAACCAAGTTGGTATTTAGCACAAACAATACCTGAAGAATATCACCATGGAGATATAATAAATCTTATATGGACTTCTGAGGCAAAAGCAGTGTACTTTTCTGATTGTTCTTATCCCAATATTTTCTTTAGCTTCTAACAATCTGTTGTTGTTTTGGGAACTACGCATCACAAGGTTGGTTTTCCTGCTTCATTTCTTCTATAATTGCCTATCTATGTAATTGTCTTTTCTGCCCTCTGACTGCCTTCAATCTGTCAGATCAGCTTTGCCTCACTGTCAGGTGAGACACATTATTTATGATGTGTTAAATTCTGGAACTTCGGTAAAGGAGTGACTAACAACATAGTGAGTTTGGGCATAAATTTTGCAAAGACTCTCTTTTAGCAATTCCCAGTCCTTGTCCTGAAAAGAACCAGATTTGTATCAAGAGCTGCTTCACAATGTGGACACACATCTGTCCATACAGCTAAAAGAAACTCATTTCCAGTTTAAGGTGTCCCTAGCCCCGCTCCTAGTGCAGGGATGACAGGCCTTGGTTACAGATTAACAGCAAGTTCCTCCTTCACCTCCTTCTTTAAAGTGTAGCCAACAGATACAGAAGTTTGCACAGCAGTTTCTGTCTTGAAGCCTTCTAGGTCTTTCTGAGACTTCTGGGATCATCAACAACCTTTTCAAGAAATGCCAGAGTGTCTTGTTCCCACGGGGAAAGAATAGCAGGAGGCTGTGACTTTCTGCAACCTCCAGCATCTTCTGACAAGCTGTCAACTCTTCTCCACCGAAGGGTGCTTGAAACATCTGTCCCAGCTGACTTCAGTTCAGGTGGGTCAGACACCTGCAGAGCAGAGTGCTGGGAAGAGGCCTGTATAAGTGCCAGCCTATGGTGGCACAGACGAAGCAGATTTTATGGGTGAGGGCTTGAAACAGCAGACATATATCCAGATACGGTAGTGATGCCCCATATGGGCTCACTGTTTCAGTGACCTCAGAGGCCCTGACCCAGACCAAGCTCCCAAACTAAGATGCAGGTCTCCAATCCTGGGGCTGCAGGTGCCTAGAGCTTGGGGTAATGGGCTCCTCACCTGCAGGAGGTGTGCACTGGTAGAGGCCATCAGACTGCACAGCATCAAAGGTGCATCAAAGAGAAAGGGACTGATGGGATCTTCTCTGAGGCTGTGCAGCCTCAGTAGCTTGAACCCCCAGCTGAAGAGAAGGAGGGACAGCCAGAATGTCTGTTTTTCAGGCTGAGGAATGGAAATTCTTTTAGTGGTGAAGGCTGGAAGCTTATGACTTCTGTTGTCAGAAGGATCACTCCTGCTCCACACTGTATATTTGCAACTGCAGAATGAATAGGTCAGTACCTGTAGCAGGTTAGGGTTAATGAGCTCTTACCAGTAAAGTATCTGTGCTGGCTGAATGTGATACATGCAAAAACGCCAGGAGGAAATGGTGAGTGGTAGTGGTAGGTAACTCCCTGAGGCAGAGGACAGAGGCTCTGTCTGCTAACCTGACTTGCTGTCTAGAGCTGTTTGCTGATGCTTGGAGGCTTGGATCTGGGATGCTCTGGAAATACTGTCTAAGTATTCCCAGCCCTTGTACTATTTACCCCTTGCTATTCATTCATGTGAGTATTCCTGGTCTGTTCAGGGACCTGTTTGGAAGAATCCTATCAGAGAACATGCAGGAAATGAGAGGTCCAGGAGAGAGTTTTGCTTTTTTTTTTTTTTTTTAATTGGTTTCCCTTCTCTTTCCTGTCACCTTCAAGAAGGGGAAGAAGAAGAACCCAGGGAAATACAGGCTGGTCAGACTCACTTCATCCTTGGAAGGTGATGAATCAAATTCTTCTGGAAACATTAATGACAAGAAAGTGATTGAGCATAGCCAGTATGGATTTAGAAGCCAGTATGCTTGACCAACCCTATTATCTTCTATAATGAGACTATTTGCTCAATCCTAACTTCAGCCAGGCTTCTGATACTGTTTCCCTGTCATGGTTTTACATGGCAGTCAGCTAAACACCACACAGCTGCTCGCTGACTCTGTTCCCCCACCGTGCGCCCCAGTGTGATGGGGAAGATAATCAAGAAAAAAAAGTAATATATGTGGGTTGAAATAAAGACAGTATAACAGGACAGAAAAGGAAGGGAAAATAATAATAATGATAAAAGTATTAGAATATACATGGCAAGTGATGCTCAATGCAATTCCTTAACACCTGCCAAACAATGCCCAGGCAGTTCCTGAGCAGCAGTCCCTGGCCAGCTTTCTCTCTAATTTACATACTGAGCATGACATTATATGGTATGGAACATCCCTTTGGCCAGTTTGGGTCAGCTGTCCTGGCTGTGTCTCTGCTCAGCTTCTTGTGCCCCCCAACCTACTTGCTGGGGGGATGGTGTGAGAAGCTGAAAAGTCCTTGATTTAGTGTGAATGCTGCTTCACAATAACTAAAACATCAGTGTGTTATCAACATTATTCTCATCCTAAATCCAAATCACAGCACTATAGCAGCTACTAGGATGAAAATTGACTCTATCCCAGCTCCCATAACACCCCCATAGAGAAGCTGATGAAGTATTGGTGAGGTAAGTGGATGGCAAAATGGTTTGAAAATTGGTTGAATTTGAGGGTTCAAAGGGCTATGGTTGGTGACATGTAATTCATCCTGAGTCCAGTCACTAGCTGTATATGCCATGAGTTGATACTAGGCCCAAAATTATTAATTTTCATTATTAACCTTTATGATGGGACAGAGTGAGCCCTCAGCAAGTCTGAAGACAACATAAAACAGGGAGGAAAGCACTGGAGAGACAACTTTGAGTACCGGGTTCAGTGCTGGGGTCCCCAGTACAGAAGACACATGGTCATACTGGACTGAGTCTATCAAAAGGTCAAAATGATGATTAAGGGACTGGAATATTTGTCATATAAGGAGAGGCTGAGAGCTGGACTTGCTCAGCTTGGAGAAGATAAGGCTCAGGGGGTTCAGTGTGTATAAATATCTGGTGGGGCAACGAAGTGCGTGTGTGCAGAAGGCAGGGAAAACAGAGCCAGACTCTGTGGTGCCCAGTGACAGGATAAGAGAGATTAGACACAAACTGAAATACAGGAAATTATATTTAAACTTAAGAAATTATTTTTCCATGAGGGTGGCTGAACACTCGAACAGCCTTCAGAGAGGCTGTGGAATGTCCATGCTTGAAGACATTCAAAACCCAGCTGCGCATGGTCCTAGGCAACCTGTTTTAGCTGACTGCTTTGTGCAGTTGGACTCAGCAATGTCCAGAGGTGCTTTCCAACATCAGCTTTCCACCCTGTAATCTCATGACCTGTATATACCAAAGATTTCTAGTGCTCTGGGAAGGAGTGTTACAGAAACTGAGGGAACTGCTTTTAAACTTAAAATGCATTAACACTTGTGGAAAGTATCTCATGTCAGCTTGCAAGTCACCACATCACTATAATTTAGTGAAGATGGAATGTTTGCATCGTCTCCCCTCTTGAAAAAGACACTCATGACAATCATGATAGAAACACTGTTGGTTGCTTCTTTGAAGTAATCATTTATTTTCATTGTGATCATCACGAATGCTACTCAACAGTAGCATTATGACAGTCTTAACTAAGGATAGTTGTTGACAATAGGAAAAACGCAATTTTCCTATTCTTTTCCTTTCTCTCTTACAGCTTTTCTTCATTGACAGCTGGGGAAAAAAAAATGTTGGATGGCTAGTTGTAAACTGTTTTAATTCAAAAATATTCTTATCTGTATCTGTTATCAGGATGAATATGGCAATAAAAGATTACTCTGGTGTTGGAACCTTTCAAGATCATGTAGGGAAGCATGCTCTCTGAGAGAGAGCTTAGATTTCACAGCTCGCAATGGTCATCCAAAGCCTGTACTAAAGTTTACAGAATGCATGTTAGAGATGCACCAAAAATTCTTTAATGTGCTAACTTCTTCAGGAGCAGACAGGAAGCACAGTTAGGGCACAGAGCTGGGAATATTCCCTGCATATTTTGAATATGCAGTCTTTATTTTTCAGGGAGAAAACCTAACTAACTTTGTCTTTTCTAAAACATTTAACATTTATGTTTAGCTACACTTGAGTTAGTGTTTGAGTTTGGAATGGGTTTTTTTTTGTTGTGGGTTTTTTTTTTTCACTGAGGACAAAGAGAAGTTTGTAAGACATGTTTATTGACTAGAGTATATTACAGTTTCTCTTGTCACCTACACAATTAATCACATGTGTTTTCAGCTTAGTTCCAATGCTTTTAGTCAGACCTATGTCTGGGTTTTTATTTCGCAGAGTGTCTGGGCTCTGGCTGAGAGGATTCAGAGCTCCACTGAGCATTCCCTGCTTCCATACAGAGCACATACAGAACACATGCTTTACATATCTGCCAAGAACCAGAACTGTTCTCCACTCTGCCATGCTGCATTTTTCCTACTCTTGTAAAGCACAAAAGATTGTTCTACTGGCCCTACTTATCTGTCTGTCAAGTTGGTTTTCTTCATGTCACAGTAATGACCCGTATTTCTGAGGATTTGCTGTGCCAGTACCTAGGCAGTGGTATCATAAGAGTTAATTTTTACTGCATTATGTCTCCTGGTTTTAATTGCCAGTTTCTAAAAACTATTCTTCTTCCATATCAGGCTAGGTACAATTTCAGAGACACAGCGCACCTGAGTACATTCTCATGGACTGGACATTCAGCATCTGCTTGTATGTGCTTTTGAGGGGTGGGGGTGGTGGTTTGTTTGGTTTGTTTGATTTTTAAATTATCTTCCTTTTTGGCTTTCTCATTAAGTTTTATGTTTATGCTCTACTCAGTAAACAGTGCTGACAAGCTTGTTTAAAACAGTGTTCAACCGAATCCCGAAGCAAGAAAATTAATCCATAATTCTTTTTGGCAGCAACGTAATAAAAAGTTAGGTAAAAACCTTTTTGAGCAAGGCCTGGGTGATTAGATACCAAAGGTAGGACTGTTTTGGAAACAGTCTGTATAAGCTTTAGACATGTGGCCCTCATTGCTCTTGGAATAGTTCTGCTTTGTTGTCTCTCCAGCACCTGTAGACCTGATATCAACTGCTTGGTGATGTAGATATGTTCATCACTATAGACTTTACAAGTGTTCTTAAATTAACTATTTTTGAGTAACGTAATTACGGCTAGGAGTACACAGTATGATCATAAAGAAATTGGATTATATGAAGCAAAAATAAGAGCACTTGTTACAGTTTAGGTGTAATAGAAGCAAGACAGAATTCAGTAAGGTTTTTGATAGGGTATTGCACAATATCCCTGTAATCAGATTTTAGACAAGAAAGGTATGGACTAGACAAGTGTACTGCAGGATGGGTGAAAAACTGCTTGGGTTGTCAGATTTGGGATTATTTTCAACTGTTAGAAATCTCTCACTTAAACTGTGCATCCTTTCAAAGAGTTTCACTATTTTAATATACAACAAGCTACCACTTGAAATCTAAATTGTGTCAGGGCTACAGATTATGTTCCTGAAGGGTTGGTATTGTGCCTATACTGTTTAATGTATCCACCTGGAGAGGGGGACAGGAATGCAGCTGTCCATGATTCACAGGTGGCACCCTGTGGGGGTCGTGTCAAACCATGGCAGGGCAGGGCTGCCCTTCAGAGGAAAGGAACCAATGGTGGCAAGCTAGAAGGATGAACAAGGAGAAGTAGCATGAGTTTCAACAGACACATGTGATGTCCTACATTCAGGTCAGACACCCTGTGCATCAAAATAGATAGGGAAGTGACTGATACTCAACAGGCTAAAAATGTTGCCAGTGTGTCCTTGCAGTATGTACAGGCTGACTGCATACTGGGCTGCTTTATGAAGAGCACAGCCACCTGGTCAAGGGAAGTGATTATTTAATTCTACTTAGTGTTTCTGAGATCTAATCTGAAATGCTGTGTCCGATTTCACACATACCCACCCCTTTCCTAGGAAATCTCTTACTATTGGTCTTGAGTTTGATAGCATGGCTATGCAAACCTCACCCTAGCAATTCCCCACTGTGTGGCTGTTATAAAAATACTTACCTGCTGTAAATATTTGGGGTTTGTGTCAGACCATTTTTTTCTGACTAAGCAATCCTGTGGTGTTGAACCACTAAGGGTAGACCCATGGTCGTGTTTGAGGTTTTCTGTAGCCTGTACATCTATAATTTCTACCTTTTTTTGCTTAGAGAGACATAAGAAAATTCTTCACAGCTCTCAGGGATCAGGTTGGAGTACATGTTACTGACTCTAAAACTTCCTTTATTTTGTGTGGAATATATGCTTTTTCCTTGTTCTTGCTTTGTTGTTTTTGGAAGTAAGAAGCATTCCCATGCAGTATGCCAGTGTGTTGGCAGATGCTGAGCTAATGAGGTGAAGTGCTTCTACACAGTGTCAGGGTGAGTAGTGCTGGTCTAAGCTTTCAACTCTCTCCCTCACCCCTAAATAGAAAACAACAGTGCTTTTGTAAACGCTGAAAGCTGAGGGTTGGACTGCTTCTTTGGTGAAAGAAAACTGGTGGAAATGGCCAGACAGCAGCTCCCCTTGCAGCACAGAGCCAATGCAAATAACTTGAGACCATATTGCAGGGCAGCTTCAATGATGCCTGGCAGTCTGGCAATCCAAAGCTGCTGCAGTAGTTTCAGATTTCTTCCAGGTCAGCAGCTAAAAGATTTTTAGAGCCACTTCAGCCTGAATAAAGGAAAATAAATTGGACAAATATGTTATTCTGATGCAAACAGCCACCCTGAGCCATCCTGAGCAGTGTGTAATTGGTGCAGCACAAATATAGATTGATTTGGAACATCAGTATCTGTACATTCCTATACTTCCTTTTTAAAACTGAATTTGGACCCATACAGAGGGAATAATGACAAATACACACCCAAGAGGGAGGGTGGATTAGATTGCTATTTTTATAACTGTCATAATTCATGTTTATCTGAAATCATCCACAGCCAAGTTCTCTTGCATGAAATTTCTTTGTGCTATACTCCCTAGGCTAAGTAGTTAGAGAGGTGAATAAGTTCAAACAACTTTGTCCCAAATGTGTAGGCAAGCAGATGTTAGAGGGGATCTGATCAAGGGAGTTTTTGGTTCTGCTATCACTACTGGAATAGAAAAGCAGCCTTAATATAAATAGTATGTGTATATAAATGCATATGCATTTATATGAATTGTAAATATATATATATTTACATATGAAAAGGGACAGAACTAGAAGTGTGACCCTCAGTAGTAGAAATAAAGATATAAGCAAAAATAAATAACCTCCTGTCTTTTACCATAAGATTTCTGTTTATTGCCATCTATCATGGTGAAAAATATTTCCCTAATTCCATGTGATTTCACAACATAGTATCTGGGCATGATCAGATGTGAAGGTGACCATTAGAGCTATAAGTCTCTGGACCTAAGTCAATGTTGCTGTAAATATCCCTAGAACTGCAGAATTTTAACAATAAAGGAATATAATTCATGCTGCCAGTGGATTCTTATGGTTGTAGTCCATGTGACTTGTTCAGACATTTCAGAAAAATTCTTAAATGCTTTTAAAATATTTTGGACCAAGGAGGTGTTAATTATTATTGATGTGTTTAAAATATCAATTCAAAGGTGGGATTCTGCTGGTCAAAAGCAGATCATATAGATCACTGTGACAGACATTGAAGTTGGAACTAGTTACCCAAGGTTCCCTTTGCATTCACAGGAAAGACATATTGATAAAAGACCAATTCATCTCATTCAAATGTGAGAGTAAGTCAGCCTAAGTTGTTCCCTAGATGTACCTATTTCTCTTTGCTGCCTGTGAAGCTGTGAAGCTCACGTGTAGATGTAAACCTTGCAAGTGAAATGGTAAGAATTACACGTGCATTCAAATAGCTTCAGTCAAGCTGCATTGGATTTTGAGTACTTTAACTCCAGAAAGTGTAGGGCATTCTAAAAATACTTCTAATTTTAGTTTTAGATAGGTCTCCTCCAGCCTCCAACTCCTGTCATTGACAGTCTCCGTCAGAAAACAGAAAAGATATACCAAGACTTCCACACAGACACAGACCTAGCTCTTGCCTCCTCCTTCTTCCCCTCTATACACATGGATATTTCTCATTCATTATCCTCTCTAGACTTTCTTGTTCTTCCAGGAAACTTAGTTTTTCCAACCTTCTGAGGTGACCATCTATTTTCTTCCCTATTCTGTTTTAAGGTTCAGTAATCATTCAGTCACTGTTTAAATGTGGTTTTACTCTTTTTTTTTAACCAAAAATTAAACTTCAGTGTTATTAGCCATGTTATGGAATAACAACAAAGCATGTTTTTCTCTCTCCAAACTCATTCAACTCATTCATAAGCAAACTTTCAAAGAATCACAAAATGGTTGAGGGTGGATTGGACCTCCAAAGGTTTTCTGGTCCAACCTCACTGCTCAAGGGGAGCCACCTAGAGACAGTTGCCCAGGATGATGTCCAGATGGCTTTTAAATATCTCCAAGTTAGGAGACTCCACAGCCTCTCTTGGAGTTTAACCACAACCTGCACAACTTCTCTGGAGTCTTTCAACTAATATTATATCCTCCTCTTCAATAATTTCCTAATTCCTTTGGTACCATTATCTCTGCTTTTCTTGAAAGCTTGTCCTCCTTGTGTTTTGAGAATCTAAAATTTCCTGGCTCTTTTTCCATTTGATTCTTCCTGTATACTTCAGAGGATCTTTCTCTTTTTCCCTTTTTATTCTCTGTGAACAGCTTTCCAGATCCTTTCACTCCAGGAGGCAGTCCTGAAGGGCAAAGAAGTCCAGGAAGGCTGAACAGTTGTCAAGAAGGAAATCTTAAATGTTCAGGAGCAGGCTGTGCTGTGAGGGGGATCGGGTCTCAGCATTAATGACAAGGTGCCTTGTAAAAACAAACATCCCCATGAGTGGGACTAGTTGGGCTCCTTGCTAGGAGGATCATCAATGAACGTCCAGGGATGAGCAGCCCTTGCGCTCCAGGACTTAAGCTTGTGAGCTTAGAAGAAACTCACAGTGAAGTTTCCAAGGCTGATACCCTTTGAATGATAAACAAAGAAGTTTCCATCTGATCTAAAATTCTTCGTGGGAGGGGGAAAATTTGGAGGAAAATGAAATTGTCTAGGACTTAGTGGTTCTGTGTCATCAGACTGTGGCTGAGCAACTGATGGGTAAATGTGACCTTTCCTTTGCTCCCTGTTCCTCCCCTTAGCTCCTAACTTTTCCAAGGTGACATAATTATATCTTACAGCCAGTTTCTCACCTCTGCAGGCTATGACTGACACTGTAATGAACTGAGGGAATACATTTTGAGGGGATTTTTCCTCTTTTGGTTTGAATTAGGAACATCAGATCTCCACCATATGCATGATTCAGAGTCATGGAAATCTTTGCTGTGCTTATTCCTGCCATCTTTCCCAGTTTTATGAAATGGCCTCTGGTCCAGATGATGTAGTAGAGGGTGGGATTCATCCCATCTCTTTCCTAACACAGAAGGTGGTAATAGAAGTTCCAGCTCTCAGTGGCATTAGCCCAACTGTTCAGATTTTGACTAGGCTTGAAGTGTCATGGACAGTGGAAAGATGCCCCTTGTCGCATCTCTGGTTTTTAACTTCAATTAGTGGCAGAAAAAAGGGTGCACATAAGTACCCAGGCATACATCTAGCCTTTCAACTGCATGAAAGTCTGAGCCCACATAATCAACAAAGCTCCAGCTGGGGCATGAGATCTTTTTGGGTGAGGACCCAGGATGTTTGGTGACTCAGAACATTACGTACGAACCCTCTGAGCCT
>NW_020799092.1:71890767-72080339 GCF_003259725.1 Athene cunicularia
AAGGGAAGGGAAGGGAAGGGAAGGGAAGGGAAGGGAAGGGAAGGGAAGGGAAGGGAAGGGAAGGGAAGGGAAGGGAAGGGAAGGGAAGGGAAGGGAAGGGAAGGGAAGGGAAGGGAAGGGAAGGGAAGGGAAGGGAAGGGAAGGGAAGGGAAGGGAAGAAGACTGGCTGAACAGAGAGCTTTGTTTGGAACTCAGGGCTAAAAATATTGTTTATGACCTTTGGAAGAGGGGCAGGCAACTCAAGATTACTACAGAGATGTCAGGAGGTTATGCAGGGAGAAAATTACAAAGGCTAAAGCCCAATTAGAAATTAATCTGGCTACTGCTGTAAAAGACAATAAAAATTATTTCTATAAATAAATTAGCAACAAATAGAGGGCTAAAAACAATCTCAATATTTTATTGGATGCAGGGGAAATTAGTGACAAAGGATGAGGAAAAGGCTGAGGTATTTAATGCCTTCTTTGAGTCAGTCTTTAATAGTATGATCAGTTGTTCTCAAGGTACCTAGCCCCCATGAAATGGAAGACAGAGACAGGGAGCAGCACAAATCCAAGGGGAAATGTTTAGCGACCTGCTACATGACTTAGAAACACACAGGTCTATGAGGCCAGAAGCGATCCACCCAAGGGTACTGAGGGAGCAGGCAGAAGTGCTCACCAAGCCACTTTCAATCATTTATCAGTAGCTCTGGCTGACCGGGGAGGTCCCAGTTGGCTGAATATCAGCAAACGTGACACCCATCTACAAGAAGGGCCAGAAGGTGGATCCGGGGAACTACAGACCTCTTAGTCTGACCTCAGGGGCAGGGAAGGTTATGGAACAGAACATCTTGAGAGCTGTCACGTGCATGTACATCACAACCAGGTGTCAGACCCAGTCAGCATGGGTTTATGAAAGGCAGGTCCTGCCTGACAAACCTGATCTCCTTCTGTGACAAGGTGAGCCTCAATGGATGAGGGAGAGGCTGTGGATGGTGTCTACCTATATATTAGTAAAGCCTTTGACATTGTTTCCCACAGCATTCTCCTGGAGAATCTGGTTGCTCATAGGTTGGACAGGCATAGTCTTCACTGAGTAAAAAACTGGCTGGATGGCTGGCCCAAAATGTTGTGGTGAACAGAGTTACATCCAATTGGTGGCCAGTCACAACTGCTGTTCCCCAGGGCTCCATATTGGGGCCAGTGCTGTTTAAAATCTTTCTCAATAATCTGGATGAGGGGATCAAGTGCACCCTCTCTAAATTCACAGATGACATCAGGTTGGTTGGGAGTGTTGATCTCCTTGAGGCTAGGGAGGTTCCACAGCAGGCTGACATCTGGACAGGCTGGATTAATGGGCTGAGGACCATTGCATGATGTTCAAGAAGGCTCAGTGCTGGGTCCTCCACTTGTGTCACAACAACCCCAGGCAACGCTACAGTCTTGTGGAAGAGTGGCTGGTAAGCTGCTTGGCAGAAAAGGACCTTGGGGTGTTGTGAGATGGCAGTGTGCCCAGAGGGCTAAGGCGGCCAATAGCATCCTCTCTTGTATCAGAAATAGTGTGGAGAGCAGGACTAGGGAAGCAGTCATCACTTTATACTTGGCACTGGTGAGGCTGCACCTCAAATACTTTCAGTTTTGGGCTCCTCACTATAAGAAAGACATTGAAGTGCTGGAGAGTGTCCGAAGAAGGGCAACAAAGCTGGTGAAGTGTCTAGAGCACAATTATTATGAGTGGCTGATGGAACTGAGGTTGTTTAGCCTGGAGAAAAGGAGGCTCAGGGGAGACCTTATTGTTGTCTACAATGACATGAAAGGAGCCTGTGGCAAGGTGAGTGTAGGTGTCTTCTCCCAAGTAACAAGTGCTAGAACAAGAGGAAATGGTCTCAGGTTGTGCCAGGGGAGGTTTATATTGGATATTAGGAAAAATTTCTTCACCGAAAGGGTTGTCAAGCACTGGAACAGTGGCACTTAGACACATGGTTTAGTGGTGGATTTGGCAGTTCTAGGTTAATGGTTGGACTTGATAATCTTAAAGGTTTTTTCCAACCTAAATCATTCTATCATTCTATGATTTTCTTTTCACTGTATTTACTTTATTTAAGTAGTTCTTTCTGCAAATACAAATTGAGCTGCATACTCTGCATGGACAATTTGTAGTTGTTGCTCCTCCTTTCACTTGATCCTGTCTTCTCCAGTTTCTTATGTTCCCTGTTGCCTTTGCTCAATCATGGTGACAGGCAGGATGTTGATCTTCATGGTCATAGACATAGTCACTTATACTCTAAATCACCACACCCAAACAATATGTGTGACACGTTCCTCCCATATAACATGTGCTTTTCTACCCATCTTCAGCTAAAGATCTTGTCTAGTCTTTCATCATCTTGAACATCTGTTATAAACAATCCTTGTCTGGCTTTTACAAATGTAGTCTTATTTATGAAAGCTGCTGTAACAGCTATAGCAATGTCCCATACACTTTGCTTACTTGTGACCTCCCTTGCCATATGTAATATCACGTTAACGTGTCTTAATTTTAATTGTCCTGCTATCATATCTGATTCAATTTTGAAACACCATCTTCATCTCCAATCTTATTACCGCTTCTCTCCACCTATTTTTCAAACATTATGAATCTTAAAGCAGGGGACTTTGATTTTTTTCCCCATCATGCCCCTCATATTTCATTTAACAGTCACATAGCTCTTGTGTTATTTTCCTGTCCTGGTTCAGCTAGGATAGGGTTAAGTTTCCCCAGCAGAGAGGGGGAAGGGATCTCCAGCTGGGTTATTCATACCATGCTGACGTCAGGTCCGGCGCGGCAGCACGGGAAGCTTTTCTTTGTGGCTTTGGTCACAGAAAGCACGTGTGGCAGGCTGGCTGTGTTCACTGCGGTATTTCTCTGTATATCTTTTGTTTTGTTTACTGTTTATTGTTGTTGTCATTGATACTGTTGTTGTTCAGATTACACTGTTGTATTAAATTTCTTCTTATTTTAACCCGGGGTTTGTGTCCTACTTTTGTCCGAGGTTGGGGGAGGGACAACGGCAACATGGTCTCCAGTCCCGGCAGGGATTAAAACTATCACATTCCCTCAAAATCTTTCCTTAAACTTTCCTTCCACAACAGAGAAGGAAACTAGCAATTGCTAAACTGGTGATATGGTGTGGTTAATTTTGTCTCATGACTTTCGCACAGTTGCTGATTTGTCTGACTGCATTTTTGTTTCTGATACTGGATTCAAGAGTGAACTCTCCTGACAAAGAGCAAGATGACTTGGCCCATGAGTCAGTCTACAATAGTCTATTAATAAAAATAGTTCAAAATTTAAAATATATTTGTAACACAATTGTTCTGTTCACATGCTGTAACATTATTCTTGTTCATTTATTAGGCAAACATTTGTGCCTGTGAGCTGCCAGTAAACATTTCAGCACCAGAGAAAAGTAGTGAGATTGTGTGCCTCTAGATCCATGTCATCTTGAGTAAAATTGTTATTAACATTAGTGGTTTGATGGTACAAAATGTAATAAGGCAATACTAGAAAAACTGATTGCTATAATGTATTACTGAAAGTAGACAGCTCTTTAAGACTTATCTCTGTGATCCAGTGCACTAGAAGCATTCTGTTGTCACTGTCATCTTCAAATATTTTTCTGGTGTATTTATAAAATACATGATCTGTGACTCTGATAGTTACATGCTACTGTTATTTAGACACCTAATAAGTCAATAGGAGTTAAGCATCAAAGGACTATCAGTGGCTGCACTTGGCTGGAATTGTATTGAAGACTATGAAACTTCTTTACTTTACACTCACTAAGGATCGAGCAGACAGTCTGCAAAACCCCGAGTTTCATGCTGGCTCCTTTACAAGTGTAGCAGTTCAAACAGAGTTTGGCAGTGGATTAATAATGTGACTCATGGATGTGACAGTCGCTGGGACCCTGTTATAGTCAGAACCAGACTGGAATGTAAGAACTGTAAATCATAAAATTGTCTGAAAATACATGAAATCTTATTGACCCAATGATAGAAAAACAGTTTAAACTTGTGTCATCTGCTGAGCTTCTTTTATCAGGTTTATAAGATTTAAAGGGAAAGTTCAGGGTGAGAAGAAATTAGTGATGAAATGGGTTTTTTTTGCTATGTGCAGACAATGATTTAAAGTGTACATTGTTCATAAATCTTATTCAAATCCATATGGTTTCATATACTCATATTAAAATTCACAAGGTTTAAAAACTGTTGTACCCAGAGGGATCATAAAGTACATTCACTTTTTTCACATTAAAAATTGAATAAATCTCCAAGCTGGATTTTATCCAATGGGTGACTTTATTTTTTTTTTTTTTTCATTCTATTTTACTTTTAAGAGCTCTGTATGCTTTAATTTTTATGAGGACTTATAGTCCATTGGTATAAAAAGACACACTGAGTTCACTGCATGATAAACATTGGTGCAATCTAGCATGCATTGACATGATGTGTTCCAGGTAAGGAAAACTGTAAAACATTAAAATAATTCTTTAGACAGTATAGTAATCTACTTAGTGCTTGCCACTGATCATGTATCCCTTAATTCTGTGTTTTCACTATGTCACTTCACTTTTCACAATAATTGCATTTTCCTAAGATGGAATTTCCCTTGTGAAGTCCCTTTCCAACAACGATGTTCTTTAAGTGAAAATATGGGATATTTAGTCATTAGTATGACTAAATATCCCATAGAAATCATCTTGGTTGTGATTACTTCAAGCCAAGCAATTCAACCCTGATCAATGGCTGTAGCAGTCCAAGACCATTCTGAGAGCAGATCCACCTGGACAGACCTTCTTCCTGCTCTTTCAGGTATAGGGGAACGAGACCATCAATTTATGGCAATAGTTGAAGCAGTTTCTTCTTTCTTGCCATTAATCAGCGCAAGTAACCCACTGCCAATCCAAGCATTATCTGAATGTTTGATACCTTCCTGCACACATGAAGAACATGAACCTCAATCAGAACAAGGCTAAGATATCTCGTAAGCAACTGCAAAAGCTCATTGGAAATGAGATCACTTGATTCTGTCAATAATACAAACTGATTTGAAGAAATAAAATTATTTCTCTTTCAATAACCAGTAAGAGCCTTGGGGAGGTGGATGAGTAAAATCTTCCTGGATTTGAGGGCTGAATAGAAAAGAGACTGCCTGATATCTTTTAAAGATAAGTGTGGAAGCAATTAGTCATCAGATTTGGCCATAAAAGAGCTCCATGGGGAAAGAAGGCTAAAGATACATATCTGCTTAAAAACAATAGGTTTTTGTTATTTCTACAATTCAGTGACTTGTGAATCCCTGAGTATTTCAGAAAAAATAAGGCTCATCTCAATCCTTTTATTGCATGTAAAACTTTCTAAAAGCAGCAATAACTATATATATGCTTTGACCTTTCAAATCAGTCCATCCATATATCTCTGCATTCCAGTCATAATTTCTTCACGATTAGGGGTGAAACACTGGTTAGAACATAGATAGTTAGTTCTTCATTTATGTTTTAAACTGTAACCTAATTAAGGTGGGGTTTTTTGTTGGTTTTGTTTGTGGGTTTTTGTTTTTTATATTAACCTGCCATTTGGAAACAGTAGGTTTAATTCATCTCTGGGTTAACTATAGGCTTGACTGATGAAGTCTACACTTGTCTAGGCAACTCATTAAAACAAAAATTATTTTCAATATGAAAGTAAAAGAGGAGGGAGCCTGAAGATGAAGAGTTGTGTGTATTGTTAGGCAATGTGTTAGAAAGTTTACAGAGCACCTGTCCACAGTAGGTTTGTCTGCAGCAGTGCTATAAAGCTTCTCCAAATGACCGAATAAAGTTGATCTTGAGGTTCTGGGGAGGGGTGGGGCACCAGAAGGAGATTGAATTTGTGTTTGACATTCTAATACATGAGAAATTAATGTTTCCAAAACAGTTTGGCCTCAGAAATTGCAGGTGACCAAGTTACTAATGAGATACTTTCACTCTGAGTTATGGCTAGATAGTGTCTATCCTTGGAAACTCTTTGAACACAGCCAGGAAGTAAGACAAGTAGTTGCAGAAGAAGCAAAATTTATAAAGCCTGATCTCCTGTGACTTTCATACACTCCTCTCCTGTGTGGTTTCTGCAGTGTCTTAACAGTAAGATGCTTGATTTCTCTGGGCAGATTTTTATTCCTCGGTGGGAGGTAGTTACCTGGGTATTCCTCCTCTACTCAGCTACCAATGTTTTAATATTTTGATATCCCTCTGTCAGATATGAGTGAAACTGGTTCATAAGCTGCAAAATTGTTTGGAAGCCAAGGGGACCTGAAGGTGGATAAAGAATAAGAGTGTTAAAAGGTATACTTTTAAGACAAATGCTTACTCAGGTATCCTAAGTTTCCTGCATTCACATTTGTTCACAGAGGGGTAGGTACACTCCTAAATCATTATTTTAAAACAGTCCTTTTTCTGTGGGATACCAGCTTTGATCAGCCTATACCACATGAAAGCTAGATATTGGAATAATAAAAATAAGCCATAGCCAAACTTGAACTTGATTAAAGATATTTTTTAACACTGATTTCTTGCCAATAAAGAGCAAAGAGGTTTTGATATCCACTTTGTCATCGTTTAAAAGAAAATCTGTGATGTTAAATATCTGTATCTATGTACAAAAGCAAATGTATATAGAATAAAATTTCATTCACGTCTGTACATTGGCAGTGGAATTATAAAATAGATGTACGTATAACCTTATGAATTTAAGTAAACCTGAAAATATCGCAATAGAATTGACTTTTTAGGTGATCCCAGATATTCTAGGCATAGAAGGACTTTGACATTGCTTATTCAAGTTCAAATAGACACTACCATCCAAGAGAGGATTTCATTTATTTCAGCAAGGTGTAGGAAATTATCTTAATGCACTCTGAAATAGACCTGATTACCTTCTTCTCTGAGAAAGAGAATCTCACCTATAGTTGATTGATACTGAGAGAGGCTGCAGGATTTTATGGTGTTAAGTTTTATGTTTATGTTTGGAGCTTGCGATTCCCTCATCACGATAATCTGTCTTGGTTTAGTGTTGACAAGTAGCATCATCTTGATTGTCACCAAAGCTGTTGCAGTTCACAAACCTGGGAAGAAAAAGGACTGATGTTTTAAAGCATATACAATATTAATTTCTATTGGAAGGTTAATGTCCTCTTCATTTGTTTTCACAAAATAAATACCAAGTTTCTTCAATTTCCAGTCTGCTCACTCAATCACATTCTAGCTAAAACATGTGAAATTAGTTGCATGTGAGTGGAGTTACCTCTAGGGGATTAATTGCTCAAAACAGATGTGGAGGATCTCCTCAGTCTGACTTGCTGTTGCTGTTCTGTATCAAAATCCTGTCAAGAGGAGCTGACTGAGGTTGCCCTTTGCAAGAGATGCTCAACCTTCAGCCTTTAGGCCCTGTGGATGTTAGGAGAATGATGGGAGACAGACAATGTCTGAGGGGAAACCTGACTGGTTTTTCATACTCCAGAAAATACCCAGCTGATCCCAGAACTGTCTTTCACCATTCAGCTTGCTTAAGGCTCCAGTTTATCCTCTGGCCTTGTTGGCTTCAGTAGGATTTAAGCATGTGGCCAAAATTTTTAAAATACTTTTTTTTTTTTTTTTTTTTTTTTTCACAGACCATATGTGAATACTTGTTACACTTGAGACTCAGGTAAAATATTTAATAACTCACTTCTTCCCACCTCTTTCCCAATCCTTGTCCTTTCTCGAAACCTTTATTAGCAGACAGATATATACTATAAAACTCTGTACTACAGTCAAGTCTCTGCTGAGAGGTGAAAAAGGGAACAGGAAAAACATCTTTTCTTGCTTAATGAAATAGTTCATTTAAGACAGTTGAACAGAGTTTTATAGCCTTTGCCTTTGTTTGGGGAAAAAAAAAAAAAATCCTTCCTTTTATTTAATTTTTTTCAATTACTCAAAAATCATATGTTCACAAAGCCTTATTCCTTTCCTAGTTATATTCTTAGATTTTTCCTTACCCGTATTAATATGACAACTATAGCTATATTGCTTGACTGGAGTTGTTTGTGAAGCAAGAATATATTTGTATAAGAACAAATAATTAAGAAGGTTCATGGAGAAAAAATTAGAAGCTTTCTTTTGTTCGCTTGTAGGTTTTTTTGTTGGTTTTTTTTTTGGTGTTTTTTTAATCTTTTTATTATATAATACACACTGCTTGTCAATAAATGTACAGGGTGATTTCAGAAAACACTCTAAATAAGAGTGATTTCATTTCTCACCATGCTTTTTTTTAGGTACTAATGATCATGACAGCATTAAAGATTTAAGCCCAGTCTTTAAAAACTATTTCCTAGTAATTTAGCAATTTGAAACTAAACATCTTCAAAATAAAGACTCTAGTTTGTCCCATTAGTTGCAGCTGAATGTCTCAGTGATGCAAATCATTGTATGTAATTATGATTTATATTGTTATGTGCAATCCCCATTCTTGTTGTTTAATGGCCCAGTCCTTATAAATTATACTGAACAGACTTTGATAAATTCAATTAATTTTTCCTTGGTGTGCAACATCTTTCATTTCTTTTCCACATAAGCAGCAAATCATTGGTTTACCAACAGCATGCAAGAGGACATGTCTTAGATGATCTCCCTACCAAAGTTCAAGGAGTTTAAAATTCATACGTATCACAAAAAGAGTTGGAGCTCTTATAATTAATGTTAAAACATGGTATTGGAAAGGCTTTGAAAAGACCCTGTTTCAGGTTTAAATCAGTCTCTTATATGGGAAAAATTAAAAGGAAATCTCTCTGGAAGGATTTATTCCTATTGTGAGTTCTTTTACTCTTTTCTGAAGCATCTGTTTTTTCTCACAGCTTAGTTCTAACATGTCATTACCTATCTCTCAGTGGGCAGAAGAATTTACCACTGTCACTCACACACACGCTTTGTGTTTGCTTGTTTGTTTAACTGCTCTTTAGTGTCTTCAGAATCTTTAGCATCTGGGAAAAAAAAAATCATAAAAAATTAGAGGTTTCCTTTCCTTAAAACTTGTGGCATCCTACACTGTTACCTAATGTCTCAAAATACTTTTTTGAGAAGAGTCAGTAGGCAGGCCTATTGCTATTTTAGCTCTTTTCTGAAAGGCACAGACACTGACTTCTGTGCAGTCTGAGTGAAGCTCCAAATGATGACTGCATGATTTCTACAGCAACATTTGAGTAAGAAGCCAATTCCTAGGCAAGAGAGTAGGGCTTGGTCTTGCACTTCCTTGAAAAGTTCTGTCCAGTGGATGTGAATGAAGTTTCTGCTAGGAGATGTGCCAGCTGAAGAATTCCCAGTACTTTATATGATTTTTTATTATTTTGTTCAGTGCTCTGCAGCGTGACTTTTCTCCTACTTGCTTCACCCATCTGTTTCCTATTTAATAGAGATCCACTATCTAATGCACTAAGTTGTTTTAATTTTATAGGAGGTTGAAGAGGTTTTTAGTTATGCTAATACTTTTTTTTTTTTTTTATGTCTGTCCAGGATAACCGCCAGTTTTTGTTCAGATTTAGTTTCCTTATAACTTACTTTTCTAGAGGAAAACTCGTATGAAAATGACTGGGTTTGACTAGTATAGTATTTTCATCAATTTTTAAAAAAACTCCAGCTATATGCTGAGCACATTAGGCAACCAGCTGGCTATCAGCCTGTTTTATATATAGAATCTCTGAAACATACCCTTCTCCAGGATCACATGTAGCAGTCCTCATACAGTATATACCCATTTATACATGAGGATTGAGAGTTTGCTGCCTGTATGTCATGCGTGTATTAGACACTGTTTGAGTCACCTCCTGAAAATATGTATCACTGTTCTTTGTGTTACATCTGAACTCCAGGTTAGAGGACATAACACTATAGCTATTCCTTCAAAAGCACAAAGGGAAATGGCTTAGGCTAGCAGCTGTACTCCTTGATAGATGGGACAGTGGTGGTGTGTAAGGGATGAAAGACAAATGCTGATTTGCCCAAAGTGACCCTACAGGTTTGTGAAAGGTAAACACTACTGCTTTTGTCTCCCGGTCCAGCACCTTAATTACAAGGCCACATTGCCCAGACCAAGCCGCCTGCACATAATATAATATAATATATTAATATCACACTTACTTTCTTTGTACATGATTAAAAATTATGGGCTAGAATAGGCCTTTACTTTCAGTCAGTCAAATTTTATTCATTCAGTTTCAGCCATCAAGCTTCAAACCACCGAGGAAATACAGTGTAATATGTAGTGTAGGCAGTTCAACTTTATTGGTATGCAAAAAGAAATAAACATGAGAAAACAAATATGAGAACACTACCTATTAACTTTTTGTATACTGCAAGAAAAGTCTAGCAAACCATGTTGTTAAGCAACTGTTGTGAACAAACCGTTCATATTAACTCAGGCTTTTGTCTCCAAACTGTTCTTGACTTTTTCATGTAATTCCTCTCACATAATAAAATAAAAATAGTAACAATAATTTTAAAAAGAGTTTATTCTGGTGAGAGACTGTTTATTAAGCAGGTTTACTGCTGTGGGACAGTAGATTTTTTTTCTATCTTTAGCTTTATGGAGAAAACTAACTAGACCTTTTTTTTTTTTTTTTTTTTTTTTTTTTTTCTTTTCCTGGGGTAAACTAAGTCTTTTTTGAATGTGCCACAGCTTTGATTACTTTGTTTTATTGGGGACACAGGCTGTACAAGAATAACATCAGGTTTTAATTATACCTTGTATATTTTTGTCTTAGGAAAACACTAGTCAATGCTAATATAGGAAAGAGTTAACATATATACAACTTTTTGGCAATTCTGGGGGATAAGAACTAGCAAAATTTCCTGAAACTCTTAGGACAAAGAAGTTCCTACTATACTCCTAGAAGCACTTTGCATAAAACACTGACAAAATTACAGGGTGAAATTCTATGACATGTTATGCGGGAGTTCAGAGTACATGACTGCACTCCTTTGCTTCTGACCTTAAATTATATACATTTGAGAGAAATATGGCTTACATTTTCATATATTATACTAGAAAAAATGAAACAGTACAGTTAGTGCAGTGTCTTCTACATCTGTATAAGGGTGGTTGTTCAATAGGTGTTCTTGCATAGCCATAAATATTAAACCTACAGCAGACTGATGGTATATACTGAAAGTTTAAAATTAAAGATGTGTTCATGCTCAACAATAGAGCATGGTGAGAAGATATCAAGACCCCACTTCTCCATCTATGAAGTGCAGAGCTGCAGAACTAACAACGTGGCTGTGGGAGTGCGGTGTCACACCCACACTACTGAGTAGTTTCCCATCATGAAGATGGGACATCTTAGCTCCAGTGCCATAAGGACAGAGTTGGGGTTTTTCCTGTTCAAGGGAAATCTTGTATGGCAGTAATTACAGTGTCCATTGTATGGAGCAGGCATGCTCTGAGAGGCACAGAGGTTGTTGCTCCACCTCGGAGGGATGTGCACCTTGATTAGAGTGCAAACTAGTACTTGTTTCTTGCTTAGCAATGACATGAAAGAAAACTTTCCTTTATTTACCTGTAGGATATGATGATTAGTACAACTTCAGCTTGGATACTAATCTTAACAGTCCACTTGTGGAAAGTACCTGGAGGAATATCATCATATAAATCCAACCCCTAAATTATTAAGTGTGGGTTCTAAGAAAGATTCTTGAGTTATTATGGTTTAGAGGTGACATAATGACAGTAGCTGGAATTACTTAAGAAATGGGTAAAGGAAAACATCTGCAGTGGATCTTCTGCAGAGGATCTGAGTGTATGAAACTGTTCTTATTTGAATACAATTTATAAACAATATAAATTTTAAATATCATATATACCCATAGCAAAATATACTATATCCCCACCCTAAACTTTCCCTTTAAATCTTATGAATATAATAAGTGACACAAGTTAAACTGAAGAGATAACTTGCCCAGAAAAGGAAGAATCTCATGACAGCTGAGCTCACCTGAATGCCTTGCATCTTCTACAGGCTACACTGAGAAATCAAGACTCTGTGGGAGGACTTGTTGTATGGGAAAGTGTTGATAGAAATTAACTCATGGATGTGGTGAAATATAAGATGTACTCATCATGTCAGGTGAAATTATAGACAGCAAATGGTAGCTTCTGGTGCATTAAATAAGGAAATACTAAATACAATAAAATCATGTTACCTTTGAAATATATCTAATTAAAAGGATGATTATTACAATACTATGTCACATTCAAGTTCTGATGTATTATAAAATATATTAATAAAATAAAAAGGGTTAATTCAAATGCTATATATACTATTCTTTACACAGCTAGTTTTCTGAACTAATACTAAATCAATCTTTTTTTTTCCTTCTGAGGATTTTTCAGGCTTTTAAATGTTTTTCTTCTTTTGCTTCAAAGCAAAACTGACCTCTTTCTTTTGTCCTCACTCATTTCTCCCCCCATCCTCTCCCCTGTATAGGCTCAGAAGTGCCTGTTGTCTAGGGCACTAGCACCAAACAGAGAAAACCCACAGTCAGGTCCCTGCAGAGGGTGTGTTGATACATCATTAATCTATCACTTTAGCTGATGAAAATGAACCAGAGAAAGTGACAAAGAGGAAACGCACTGTGTATAAGACAGATTGTTCAACAAGTGTTCTTGAACAGACAGAACAAACATTAAAGCTGCCCCAGACTAAGTTAACAGCATACATCAACGTTGTCTCCTAGAGATGATCATATATGAGAATAATTGTTTATTCATCGATCTAGAGGAAGAACAAGAGAAGGATTTAATGAATATACCAGTGTGGGCTGTGCATGGCCACTTATCCCCCTGCATGCCAGAGGCTACACTCAGCTCAACTGGATCTGAATTTTTTTCATTATATATTCCACACACACACACTTTCTCCTTTATACCTGAAAGATATTTGTAGGAAATTATTTTGAAAAAAAATACCAATTTCTAGATTCTAACTTAATAAATTTCTACAAGCTTACTTTTTTTTTTTTTTTTTTTTTTTTTTTAAAAATAAAAGAACTTTCTGCTGAAAACTTCCCAGACTTCTATACCCCAGTTTGTGAAGTATAGAAGCTCATACTTTCTAATCTAGTTTTCTGCAGTTGTCAAGAAAAGTCTGAGTCAAACTGTATAAGCAGGGTGTCAGTCACAGACATATTTAGCTCTCTGTCGAACAAGGATGAATTTCCACTCTTGGGAGGTAACTACTCAAGTGTTCCTGTTGGAAACTCAGCAGCTTACCTGTTTTGAGACTTGTATGGCACATCAGGAGCAGCAAGACACATAGCAAGAGCTTAGAGCAGAAGGAGGGAAAATGGTATCCTCCTGTTATGAGTCAGGCTGTCATTTCAGCTCATCTGAACCTGCTTTAAAAGCAATCACAGTCATAGAATCACATCTATGGGTTTCTTTCTCCCTCTACTTCTATAATACAAAGGAGAGCTTCTGTTTGGGTAATGAGTGGAGTTGTTCATTGTGGGTAGATCTTGATAGTTTTTCTTGGTTTTCTTATCTTTTGACATTCTTTGTATTGGTGCTGTTACTGCAAGATTGGAATAGATTTGCTCCAGTTGGAAAACATTTCTAATAAGCCACAACTCAAATACAGTATGAAGGCTCCAGGAGGATGTCTTGGCTTTGGGGGCTCTTTGGAAGCAAAATTCTAGGTGGATGATCTCTGAGTCCATTTTTGGCCTTTTTTTTTTCCTTTAAAAATTACAATTGCTGGTCATTTGACTGTTCAGCTTCTGAGCTCAGCATATGTTGTACTCAGCACGAGACAAACACAAGGATAAGAAAAGAGATTACAGTCCTTTCCTCTGCCTGAATAATTTGCTAGAAATTGACTGGTACTAAAAACTC
Source organism: Athene cunicularia (assembly GCF_003259725.1). Classification (NCBI taxonomy): domain Eukaryota; kingdom Metazoa; phylum Chordata; class Aves; order Strigiformes; family Strigidae; genus Athene; species Athene cunicularia. The sequence goes on from NW_020799092.1 coordinate 71,904,690, forward strand.
ATCCATAAACTCAGGAATTATAACATGATTTTAGTGCAGTCATAGGAAGAATCACTATTATATTGTATTAGTTTATTTCTACTGGCTTAATATAAGATTCTAAGAAAACTCATTTGATTTTCTTGTCAACTGCAATGTCTTGGACAACTTTGAAAAGTGTCCATTTTATTAACTGCTCACAGGAGACATTTGTAGACCTGCTTTTATGCTTGTAGTTAATATTGAACTGAATTTTTTCGGTGTCTCTGGGAAACGATATTAAAATACTGTAAAAAACCCCTTTTTCCCAATTTCCCAAATCGTCTCTGTTATTGAAAAGTTGCGTACTGCTCTGCTGAAGGGTAGTAAAACCAGATTTCTGCAAAAACAGCTGCCTCTTTTATCTGAAAATTGATAGCTTGTCTGTAGTATTTCTAAGCTTTCGGGAATAATTCACAGTTCATGTCAATAATTGTTGGATCGCATAGAACATGAGATATTGAATCAAGGTTTTGATAAACCAAGTTCCTCTGTATGACTTTGGTGTATTTTTAAAGAGGAAAATTTGCATACACTTGAAATATAATTTTTATATACAAGAAGGATTAGTATTAGACCTATATCTGACAATCTTGCCTACTCTCGGATGAGCCAAACCACATTTTGAAATTTGATTTTAGTAGCAATTTCTCTTGAAAGTAGTTCAACTTTCTAAATATCTGGCTAGCTATTGAAAAAGTTCAATGTAGAGCATAAAGTGGCTTTTACTGAACATTTACTTAAAAATAAATGGTGACTTAATATTTGCCTTACAGTCCTGATGGATCTTGCAGCGCTTTGAATCCAAGGAACAGGTGCATGAGCAGAACCTTGATCATGGAACCAACAGTAACAAATTAATTAATTTTCTTAGCACCCTATTTTTGACAGAAATAAGGCATACTGCTTTCATTCCTTTCTGTATTACAAATTCTATCACATTATAGCTTATATATTAATGAAAACCCACACTGCTGCAAGGCAAAAGATCTGCACTTTAAAGCTCCTCATGTAACCTTTGGATTAAAAGATGCTCAGGATCCTGGGTTTCAAGCCCAAGCGCATTATGCTCTTGATTTAGCAGGATGGTACAAATTAGATATAATTAGGATTATTAATTTTCTCATGTGATTGCAGCTGGCAATCATCTAGTAGAAAATAGTAAAATAGATTATGATTTCAAGATAAAATTTGAGTAAAGTTATCTTGGACATTTTCCCTAAACCCTGTATCCCATCCAATTTTTTATCTTCTTTTGCCTTTTCAGCTAGCATCAGATACTTCTTCCAACATTTTTTTCTGTCCACTTGGCTCTGTTCCTCCTTCCAATCCTTTTAGTTCTGCTCAGGTTGTCATGTTTTCTTAGGCAGACAGAGGTGCCTGTAGCACTCAGCTCTCTGCACACCTGGATTCAGGGTATCAGGCTTGAGAGTATGGAAAGAAAGAGTTGTCCCTTTCTTCAACAGGTTTTTCACCATCTTCCTGCAATGCTGCTTCTTCAGGATATGCTCCAAGTCCCTGAGTTTATTGGAGACTTTCCTTCTACACAGAGATATATAGTCAGTTTAACTCCAAATTAATCTGATGGTTTGCTTTCTAGTGATCAGATAACAAACAGCTAAATAGAATTGCACTTTCCTGAACACACTGGACTTCTGTACTCTTGTGGAGATGTATTTGCAAGGCTGTTTTATCTCTAGCATTTGTCTTGTGTTTCTTAGGATTTCCAACAAGAAAGGATAATCTCTGGCACTGACAGAATCCTCTCAGAGGTTTTCTTGACAAGTTACATATTAGTTAATGGCTTGTTACGAGAGGGTATTGATATAGAAGCACAGAGAGAAAAATTTAATATTTGAAAAGAATCAAAATAACGTGAAACAACTACAATCAGATTTTTGTTGTTACAAGATAGTTTACACTACAGTTAAATCTTTGAAGCTCTTCTGTATTTCTGGAAGACAGAATTACTGGCAAGAGTTTTGATGTTGCAGTTTACAGGTGTTAGAAACAAGATGTTTGTCAGGTCTTTTATTTTTAGGAGCTGTCTTGACTGTGAAGTGTTTAAAGCCACAAACAAGACTCCTTCAGAGGAGTTGGCAATAATACTCTTCCCAGGGTCCTTGCAGAAAAATGCCTCCTCTGAGAAATTTATACTCGCTTCAGCTACAAGAAAATGAGAGCTGTAACCCTTTTAGAAATGTATGGAAAAGCATGTGGCTTCATGTCAGGTATTTTCATGTCTAGGAATAAGTTGAATGGGAACCAATTGACAAAGTGAGAGGCACTGTGGGATCAGTTGGATTCAGCTCCCAGCAGGTCTGCAGTGCCCAAAGGTGAGACTGCACCAGTGCTCAGCAGAGAATGGGGAAGCATCCACAGAAGCCTGGTGTGGACAAACATCTTAAAAATGTATGTCTTCATAGGGCACTGCTATTATAGGTATACAAAGTCAGCAGCACCTTAATACAAACTCAACTGGACAGAAGGAAACATACTGGAGAAGTACTGCATAGTTACATTTGTAGTATTTATAAGATTATCAATCCTTTCAAGCACAGATAGTAACACAAGCCTATCTTCTCTTTGAATGGGAGCTGGGCTCAGCTCTGAGTTTGTTATCAAAGTCTGTAAAAGCATTTGATAATATTTTTTAATAGAATACACTCACTCAGTAAAAGAAAATTATATTGGTCTATTTAGTTGCTCTATTTAGAAATGCTTTCCTTTTTTTTAATATTTGGAAACTAAATAAAAGACGAATTTAACTTTAAACATTAATAAAATCTTTTTGGGCTGACTGCTATAGTGTAATGAAAAAGGTTTGCTAAAATTGTACATATGTGATTTATGGGGACTTTGTATCTGCTCTTAATGGGAAAATGGTATTAAAACATAATTAAAGTTGTGAATTATTTTAAAGAGTTGATGGTTTAAATATTTGGTCCAACTTCTGCTGTTTTCTGTGTGATTTGTAATAAAATTCAGAAAATATATATGTAAATATTCCATTAAAGATTATTTTCTTTAACCTCAGGATTTGGTAAATTCAATATGTAGGGAAAACATGATGCTAATTTGCACCATTCTATTTTTGCTATATAAAATTGGAGAATTCAGGATTTTTTTCTCTTTTTTAATAGTGTTGATATAAAAAGAGAGATTGAGAAACACATATATCAGCAAACCCCACATTTCTACAGGCCCAAATCCAATTTTAGATACCAGTTTGAAGATCACCACTGAAAGCAGTAGGAGTTGCACGCAGAGCAGGGCTTGATTGCATCCTTATAAATTCTGCAACACAGGGAACATATGGGGTCTGTGCTCAAATATTTAAACACAGATTTTTAACCACATGAACTGAGGTCAGTCTCCAGCTTTTAAGGGAAATTTTCTTACAAGTGTAGTTGAAGAAAGATAGCGTTTCTCTTCCCCCCCACCCTCACCCCCCTTTTTAATAAATTGAGCAGTAAAGCTCAAAGTACCCGAAGAGAGACAGGAAAAGATGGCCTTACATGGCCATTTTGTGACACATTCAACTACTATTAAAAATTCTAGCCAAATCAGCTACAAGAGTGAACAAGACATATACAGGAATTCTTGAACTTGCCTCTATAGTGCTGGGACTGCTGGCAAAGGAACAGAACTGTAAACTCGTCTCAGCAGCAGCAGTCCAGGAAATCTGGAAGAGAGACTCTTAAATTAAAACTATAGACAAGTCACCAGAAGGCAGCAGCCTCTGTCAGAAGCAAAGATTAAAAATCAGCAAGTCAGTTTTTGAATAGTTTAAAATTATAAAAGCACTGTTAACAAGAAGCTCTAGCAATGCCTTATGCCACATAGAGAGGGAAGAACTATTCTTTTAATCCACGCTGGAGAGAAGGCACCAACATGGGATTAACAAAATCCTTTTTTACTTTATGGTTCATCTCCTTTGACAAGTTCCTATTTTGATTCTAAGCAGCTGATCTTCTTCAGACTTCCATGAACTGGTGCCCATTGTATGTCACAACCAAAGCCTGGAGACAAAGGAGAAGACAGGACATCAGAATAAGGGCACATCAGAGGCCAAGCAAATTGTATACAATTAGAGGGGAGTTACATGAAAAAATATGGGAGAAGTTGAGATCTGTGAAGAAAATGGAACAATGGGGTCCATCAACAGGAAGTTGCTGAGCTCATTAATTTGCTTATCATATCATCATAACTAATCAAGAAATAAATATGGCATGTCCAGCATCATAGTCTCCTAACTGGAAAGACATCACCTTTGCTCTTGCCATGATATTACTGTAAATTTTGCTCATAAATTATTTAAAGAAAGCAGATCCAGATGTTGAATCATCTACAAAGCTTCTTGTAAAACCTTGCAGGTTCCTCCTTACTTCCTGTTGGCAAGCTGCTCTCAATCCACTCATCACTCAGCCCTGTGTATGGGATTGCTTTGACCCATGTGCAGGACCTTGCTCTTGACCTTCTTGAATTTCATGAGGTTTGCATGGACCACCTCTCAAGCCAGCCAAGGTCCTTCTGGATGGCATCCTTTCCCTGCAGTGTGTTAACTCTACGACACAGCTTGGTGTCATTGACGAACTCGCTGAGAGTGCACTCAATCACACTGTCCGTCACTAACAAAGATGTTAAGCGCCAGTCCAAAAACTGTCCCCTGAGGAACGCCACTCATCACTGCTCTAGAGTTGGACATTGAGGCACTGACTGAAAGTCTCTGAGTGTGACCATTTGGCCAATTCTTTGCGGAGTGATCCATCCATCTCTCCAATTTATAGAGAGGATGTCATGTGAGACAGTGTCAAATGTTTTGCACAAGTCCAAGTAGATGATGTCAGTTGCTCTTCCCTTATCCACCAACGTTGTAACCCCATCATATAAAAGGCCACCAAATTTTTGCCCTTAGTGAAGCTACATTTACTGTCACCAATCACCTCCTTATTTTTCATGTGCTCTAGCATAGTTTCCAGGAGGATCCACTCCATGATCTTGCTGGGCACAGAGGTGAGACTGACTGACCTGGGTCTTCCTTTTTTTCCTTTTTAAAAATGGGGATTATATTTCTCCTTTTCCAGTCATCGGGAACTTCACCAGACTGCCATGATTTCTCAAATATTATGGACAGTGGCTTAGCCACTTCATCAGCCAGTTCCCTCAGGCCCTGAGGATGCATCTTATCAGGACCCATGGACTTGTACACCTTCAGTATCCTTAGAAGGTCTCAAACCTGATATCCTACAATGCGCAGTTCTTGCCTTTACTTTCTAAATCTTGGGCAGCGTGGCTGGAGCATTTGCCAGTGAAGACTGAGGCATAAGAAACATCAAGTTCCTCAACCTTCTTCATATCCCTGGTGACCAACTGTCCTGTTTGCTTCTAGAGAGGGCTCACATTTTCCCTAGTCTTCTTTTTATCATCAACATACCTATAGAAGCTTTTCTTGTCACCCTTGATGTCCCCAATCAGATTTAATTCTTTCAGGGCTTCAGCCTTCCTAACTTGATCCCTGGCTGCTTGGACAATTTCTCTGTATTCCTCTCAGGCTACCTGTCCTTTCTTCCACCTTCTGTAGGCTTCCTTTTTTTTTTTTTTTTTTTTTTTTTTAAGGTCTTTGTTCATCCATGCAGGCCTCCTGGCATTTTTGCTTGACTTCCTCTTTTCTGGAATGCATTGCTCCTGAGCTTGAGGAGGTGATCCTTGAATATTAATCATCTTTCTTGATCTCCTCCTCCCTCCAGGGCTTTACCCCATGCTACTATGCCAAGCAGATCCCTGAAAAGTCCGAATTCTGCTCTCCTGAAGCCCATGATCACTGCAGCCAAGGCTGCCCTTGAACTTCACAGTCCCCATCAGCCTCTCCTTGTTGGTGAGAACAAGGTCTAGTGTAGCACCTCTCCTCATTGGCTCCTCTATCGCTTGGAGAAACATATTATCATCAGTGCATTCCAGGAACTTCCTGGATTACTTATGTTGTCCCTCAAACAGATATTGGGGTGGTTGCAGTCCCCCATGAGGACCAGGGCTTGTGAATATGAGGCTGCTCCTATATGTCTATAGAGGGCCTCATCTGAATGGTCTACCTGGTCAGGTAGCCTGTAGCAGACCCCCACTATAACATCATCTGTCCTTGTCTTCCCTTTAATCCTGATCCATAAGGTCTCAGTCAGCTCCTCATGCATCCCTAGATGGAGTTCCACGCACTCTTGTTGGTCACTGACATAGCGGGTGATGCCATCTCCTCAACTCCCCTGCCTGTCCTTCCTAAAGAGACTATACTCTTCCATTCCAACACTCCAGTCATCCGTCTCTGTGATGCTAATAAGATCAAAGCCCTGCAGGCATGCACAATTCTCTAACTCCTTGTTTCTTTCCCACGTTATGTGTATTTACATAGAGGCATTAAAGTTCAGTCCCTGATGAGGCTGACTTACTGGCTGGAACTCCTTTGTACTCTTCAGGTTCTCTCCTGCTGGCATGTGATCCCTCTCCAGGCCCTGGGCATCTATTGCAGGCACTGGCATCAACCTGGTAGGAGTGGGTTGGATTGCAGTTCCTCTACCCTGGCAACTTTAGTTTAAAGCTCTCTTCACCAGACTATGACCGAAGATGCTCTTCCCTTTCTCTGACAGATGGACCCCATCAGCCTGCAGTAGACCAGGTTTCTCAAAGTGAGTCCCATGGTCTAAGCAGCAGAACCCCTGGCTGTGGCACATGTCCTGTAACTAACTGTTGATTTGCCAGATTCAACTGGCCCTTTCAAACCCCTTCCCTTTGACTGGGATGACTGATGAGAAAACTACCTGCACTCCAGAGTCCCTTACCACCATTCATAGGGCTCTGTAATTCTTCTTGAGACTCCTCAGTCTGCTCCTGGTTGTATCATAGGTGCCCACATGAACCAACATCAGCGGATAATGGTGGACTGTACAAGGCAGGGTAGAGTCTCGGTGACATCCTTGATATGAGCCCTGGGTAAGCAGCACACCTTTCTAGAGAGTGTGTCAGGTCGGCACACGGGTGCCTCTGTACCTCTCAGAAGAGTCCTCCTGCTGTCACCTGTTGCCTTTTCTTAGTTGCTTTTGTTGTTATGTGGGGAGCAGACCAGGTTGCCTTACTCAGACCCAGTGTCTTTCCCGATGTGATGGCTCTTCCCTCTTCAGTCTGCAGAGCAGTGAAGTGGTTCTGCAAGGACACCTCAGGCTTTGGGGGAATTCTCTTCCACCTGCACATCCTTTCCATTGCAAGCTTCCATTCTTCTGCATTATCAGCCCCCCTCCTTTCCATGTGTGCCACCGGGGGAGTGCTTTGCCGAGGGCCATGGTCTCACTGCAGACTGCACTTGGAACCAGTGTCTAACTCCTCCTCAGCCTCCCTGATGCTCTGCAGCTTTCTCACCGCCTTCTGCAACTCAGCCACCTGCTGCAAGAGGTGCCCACCTGGGCACAGCTTTTTCAGGCAGGTTTGCTGCCTGTCCGTCCGCTTCCTGCAGTCTGAGGCCCGCACCGCAGCCTCTCCCTCCAGCTCCATCTGGGTGGAGGCGTCGGCCACTGCTGGGGCAGGTGGTGTGGACCCCCAGCCGGAGCTGCAGCCTTCGCTATCAGACGGGTGCCTGCCATTCGGCCTTGAGGAGGAGTGCGCTTGGCCTGTGCAGACGGCCACAGAGCGGTGCCCTGTTGATGGGTTATGTGAACCTCAAGCCTCTCCACTTGACCAGTGGAATGTTCCTCCTCCAGAGAGGTGCTCTCCCATGCCAAGGGCCATGCAAACACCCTGCCTGCCCGCTCTGCTGGCAGCTCTCCCGGTGGCTGGAGCTCCCTGGGGCAGCCTGCTGTGGGCACGGGGTGGCCACTGTTCCTCCTGGCCTGCCTGTGCCCTGCCAGCTGCTCTCTTTCATGATTGCTGGTGGATCTCTGTGCTCTCCAGGGGATTCCCTGGCTCAGGAAACCTCCCCTTGCACGCCACAATCCCCCACCCCACTGCAGAACATACCTGCACAGGAGCTGATAGACTCGGCAAGTGACTGCAAGTATATTAAGTATCTTAACAATATCTGCAAGTATGTTAAGGAGCCAGAAATCAAAAAACCTGCAAGGATACAGCATGCTCCCCGAGCCATGAATATTTCATTCCTATATATATGGTGGCTCAGCTTTGACAAGAATAACCAGTAGTCATTTTTATCTACTCTTCTTTATACGTGGGAAGTACCCATATATTATAGATATATTCTAATGAGACACAAGAACGGAAAGTATCTTAATGTTCTGACTTCCTGTGCAATGCTCTAATCACTGTGGGGAAAAAAAATCAGCTGTTGCCTCTTATTTTGTGTTTTAAGTGTAAAAAATATACTTAACAAAAGCACATTAAATTGTTTCAGACTCTGAATTTCATAACACAAGGACACATAAGCTGGAGAGAGAGCTTCAGATATAGCCCTCTGCAGTATTACATGTGTTCTAATTTAGACATCACATGCACCAGTTGTGGACTATGTTGTGGCAAAACTTGCTCTCATACACTAAATGGGAAGAGCTAGAGAACTGTATAAAACAGGTATGTGAGGCCTCATTGCGAATTCTGGTCCCAGGCACAATAACAGAAATCAACAGCGGTCCCATCTTGCCAGGCTCAGGCTATTAATTAGAGACTAATGACTCATCTAATCACTTCAGGCTCCAAGTACAGTCATGGGGAGGTACGTGAACTCCATTAGAGCATGTTTCATCAGGCCTATCTCAAATGCCTGCTTCAGGTTGAATGTTCCACGCCTATGAGTTTCTGATCTGGGTTATTTATTTTTATAGAAGCTCAGAATGACTGATTAAATGCAAATCTCTACACTGGAGGTGTCCATACCATAAGATGAGCACTATATGCTATGCCTCACGTCCACATTTCTTTTTGAACCTAGCCTTAAGTCTGATCTTAAGCAGCTTAAGGGCTAGTCACGGTATCACCTGAAAAACAGCAACAGAAGTCAGATTTGGCCAAATCATTCATTCATAAAAAAACCCTGCCTCCCCATTCGTTCATCTGAAAAGAGTTGCCTCCAATAAAATAAATATCTAAAACATGTCTGGAACATGTAATCAGCCTTCCATGCCAGGTCCTCAGCAGAAAACAATGTACCTTCCTTAGATCTATAGTGTTTTATAGGGGTTAAGGGTATGGCATGCTGGTTTTACCCCCAAATAACATATAATTTTATAAAAATAAATTTAAACTGTTAAAAACATAGGAGACTGTGATTTTGTTTATTTAATCTGAAGCAATTTAACAAACAGACACAAAGTATTTCAAATACCGTGCCTTGTAAATGTCAGTTGTTGGGGTTTTTAAAAGAAATAATAAGATAGATGATGTGTTAAATTAACCTGAGCTAAGAAAATAGAGACTTAGCCAAAATTATAGACAAAGACTAATATCTGTGAAAAGAAACATGCTGAAAACAAACTAAGTTTGACCTCTGGTAATGCTAGCAGCTGGGCTATACATAAGCGCAACTTCAGACCTGTTCGTTTTAGGAATTTTTTTTTAAGAGTCCATTTTGTTGAACTGTTCCTGATAAATTAAGTCTTGGGTGAGTTTTCTGCTATTTTCTTTTCTTTCTCTAAGGAAACCCTTCAGGCCAATCTACTGAGAAGCAAAATGAAAGTTCATCCTATGGCCTGTTGCTGTATAAATTTTCATAAGAAAGAAATTTATGCTATGGCCCAAAATGCTGAAGTAGTGAACATTTCCTGTGGATTCCTGTCTGGCATGAAAATTCTCTCAGCCAACTACTTCAACCTGATTTTTGCTTTCATATGTACAATTTTACATACCTTTTGTCTCCATGTTACAATTGGTTTTCAGTGTTTCAGCCTGTTCTCAACTGCTTGCTGCCACATGGGGCTGTAGTTTACTGCCCTTTTTGAGTTGTCTTATGTAAAGTGAAATAGGAAAGTATTTTTGTCTATAGTATTTTGGATTTTTTTTTTTTTTTTTAGCTGGGTGTGAGTGTTTATTTCAGTGTATCAGCATGACTGAGGGGTGCAATAAATCACAACCAGAGATGAACAAACATGGACAAAATCTCTTAAAAGGGTCATTTCTCCAGAGAAAATGTGATATTACACCCTAATAGACCTTGGAGGAATATGGCTATCAGAAGTTCAGTGGGGGAGAAATAGTTTTGATAAGGTTAATAAAAGACAAGGAGTGGGATTTTATCTGTCAGGGGTAAAGTTGGCTAGGATGGAGCTGTGGTGGTAAAAGGAACACTCAGCTGAGATGTCCTTTCAGATCATGTCTCCCTTCAAAAAACCCTCTGCGAGACACAGGTATTTACATGCACATTGAAAATAATCCTTGAAATCTGAATGAGAATTCCCTATCTGAAAGTGAATAGCTTGTTTCCAGGGATGAACTTAGATCTTATTCAAAGCTAAGATCATGTGCATATTGCAAAATTTTATTATTTTAAAAATTATCTTCCTTTGTGTGTGTGTAAACAACAGTACTTGCACTTTACACCATGTTTAAATGAATCTGCCAGAGCTCATACATGTTAAGGTATTTATAAGCTTTCATAGAACTCTTACATATGATTTTTCTGGTGACTTTCAAGTACTTATAATTTTGAATTACAAGATTTTAAGGACATGACAGTTAACAGATGGTCTTAATGTGATGTAACATTGACATGCAAAAAATATTAATGCCTTATTAAAAATATTAGAAATAATTGTTACATAAATGGAATAAAGAAATGTGCTCATCTATTTCTTCTGGAAAATAATCAAGCCAGCATTCAAGATTGCTCCCTTATGCATGGAGCATGTGTAAGGCAGGAATTTCTATGCTGAAGTTTTGTGTATGATCTAGAAAAAAAAAGCTATTTTAAATTGTGTAGTTTATTATTTGTATAGCACCTTTCATCTTCTGCCAAAACACTTTTGCAACTGGTATATAAGACATGTGAAATTGGATACTGTTGGCATGAATATCTAGAGCTCCTGGATTATGTTTCCACTGCTGGACAGCCAGGGACAAATAATTTCTCTGATCAGGGCTTTTATGACCCCCAATAAAATTGACTAATAATAAAACTCCACTTTTTTTTTGCAAAATGATAAATATACACTGACAAAACATTAAGTCTAATAGCTATTTATTTATTTAATTCAAATGTCTTCCCCCATGTGCCCTTGGATCTAAGCACACCTAAATTCCTTTAAAGAACAGATATAGGATAGTAGGTGAAAGATGTCAGTTAAAACTTCAAGGAGTCCTTAGAGAGGCAAAACATTTTTGTCTGGAATACAATTTTTTAATGCCGTCTAAATGACATCAGTGAGCAGGAATTTAGATTTAAGACCAAAAAAATAGAATCTCTAAGACTCAAGGTTTCTCCTTGGAGAAAGGAGAAAAACCTGGGGGGTGGAGAAGGGTTACAGCTTCTTTTATGCTGAAAGGTTCTCTTTAGGAAAATATTATCATTACTCACAGGTAAAATGATTCATGATCACATACTCTGCTTTCTGGAGGACTTCTGTCTTTATTCAGCAACTAGGTAGCTGGTCACTGTATGGTTTTGTCTTGTTTCATCATGTAAACTTTGATCAAGCTGTATTTTGTTGTTAAGTCACAGTCATGTTTTATCAATCTGTTAAAAATTCACTCACAAGCATACACATAACTCTTCCAGAACCCTGACACATCACAAGAGATTGCAGTCAATACCTCTTTGAGGTATTAAAAAAGAATCCGAAATGTAGTATTATATGTTTAATGACAGAAAATGCTCATTTGGTATGTGGTTAAAGCACCCCACCGGAGTGCTGAAGATACGAAGAAAGCAGTCCTGGCTCTCATCTGACAGTCATAAGAGTGTTTTGGAGACTATTCCATTTCAGTAATTAGAGTTTACACGGAAGTATGGCATAGCAACTTGAAAGGATCCTGAATTACGGGACTTTACAAACCTTAGATGCGGCAGCACTGAGCCAACACGTACTCTGCACTCAGAGCACAAGGAACTGCTGTGTGTCTGTGTACCTAACCAGGCTCCAGTTGTGCATGAGATTTTCATTGAAAACATGGAAAATCTGTACTAGTTACCATTTTCACAAATTATGTTTAACACCTTGCATCCTCAAAAGGTAGCATATGGATACACTTTCAAACTGTTGTGTGGTGATAAAAATCACCCCTTTTAGAATACAGATATAGAGCTCCTAGAGTTATTATTGAAAAAAAAAAAATATATATCTTGCTATCATCTCAGTTGAAAGAGTTTTAGAGAAGGGTAAGTTTTGGATCATTCTGTTCATACTGAGCAAATGTAGTCTTGGCATCAACAGTTTTACAACTCAATTTAAAAATAATTCTGTTAACATATTTTTAATGTTATTGTTCCTGCAGTCTCTCCTTTATTCTTCAACTTCAAAGCTTCTAAACCATCTATTATCTGAGTTTGTGGGCTTTAATTACCTATCTCACATGTCTGTATGGGCTTTGAGATATTGCCTCCTTAATCACCTGTTCAACAGTAGTTTTTAACTTTTTTTTTTTTTTTTTTTTTTTTTTTTTTTTTTTTTCCCTGTTGTGGACACGCTTTCTATTACATTTCCCTATTCAGTTTCTGAACCCATTATAGAGTGTTATAAACATGTATCTTTTCCTAAGCATAAACTTGAATACAAAATACTATAATTTACATTCTGCTTATTTTTCAGGAAATTTGAGAACTGGTATCTTAAACAATTTTACCCAATCATGAGCATGCAGAGTCATGAATGGTATCTCTATTTTTAATGTGCCTCTTCTCCATTAAGAGATTTTTTAATTATGTTATTTATGTTGACATTGTACCAGAACAGAAATGGACACATTAAAAGACTTTTAAAATATTATTCATCTCCTCCTACTTATAGAATGTCCACTGTGGGTCTCTGCTCTGACAAATGAGTCAGGTAAAATTTAATAGAAAATATCCCTTAAGGGTCTCATTCCTAGAACCTCCCACTCCATTCTATTTTTCATACTAAAATCACAGAAATATTTCAAATCACTGTTCATGTTTTTATGGTGATCTGCAGGTTTTATAAACTTCACATTCAAAAAGCATGTCTTATACATAATTCTGAGAATCACCTTATTTTTATTCTTTTCACCAGATGCATTGACTCATCATGTCTTTCATTAGTTACAGTACAGTATGACAATATATACACTTCAAAGAAATCAGCAGATGTGGCTAAACTTTTAACTCTCCATTTGTCCACTGAGAACCAAATTCTGAAAGCTGATTAATTTTTCAAGATTCCTGAAATCCCTCATTTGATTTAGAGCATGTGTATCCATCTGAATATGTGGAAAATCAGTTACTATAAATGTAACCTACTTCCATGATAGATTTTTGCCCCTGCTGGGTTTTTATTTCATTGTGGCTTTTATTTCGACTCTACTAATTTAATCACACTGAAGACAGGGATAAGTACAGAGTATGTATTGTGAAAGGATGTTTCTAGGCTTATGCAGGCCAAATGGAATTGAAGCTCATTAGTGACCCTGATTCCGCTATAAAAATCACGACAACCTTGTAAAATATACGTTTAAGTTGTGTTATGACATTCATGTCTAGAAAAGGGGATTTGATCAGTTAATATGAAAACTACCAGAGTAGCTCCATTAATCAGATTTTGTTTCTTCTACAGATCTGAATGTAAACAGTTGAGCAAGTATGAGTTTGTGAAATGTGTTTATTATGTTATCCTTTTAACCTCATGAACTGTTTAGTATATTTAATGTAGAATTGCATCAATCATTTTTCTAGGCAACACACAATGTAGATACTTTTCATTCCTGAGAAATCTCATGAATAAAAATGAAGTGAGAGAAAATAGTCAATAGACAAACAGATATTTACTAATTTTTAGTTTCTCCAGGAATGGTAAGTCACTGCTGACATACAGCAGGATCAGGTAGACTGTCTCAACGTAGTCCCTGACTTTTCCTTTACTGCCCCAAGGGCAAAGAACAGTGCAGCTGTGAATCATTACTCCCCAGCTCATACTGGATCAACAGTAGTGGGAAAGCATGATGGGGTTTAGAAACCAACTACAGCTACAGGCAGGGCTACACTGAGCTAGCTGGCCAGACATACAATGGCTAGCAATAGATACATGACATGGACACCAAGGTGTTTAAAAAGCTTTGTTATGAGGGAGAGAAAGATGAGAGACCAGAAATACCGTAGGACGTTCCCCATGAAGTTGACAGGGAAAAGTAGGTACCTCTTTTCTACCAATGTGTTACTTCTTTTCTATCAATGTACCTGCCCAGTGGTCCAGCCCTAAAAGAAAGAATACTGTATGCACCTCTCATTACCACTGTAACCAACTTTGCAAGGTGTAGGAGATTGAAGTTACAAACCTCCTCAGGATAGAGTGAGCTTGAAACCACCTCTTCTTCTTCTGGTTATGATCTTTAACTTACTCAGTAACAGTGGATGCTACGGACACCTCAAACACATATCTGTCTCCCTGTACCAAACTTCTAGTACTTTAGCACTCAGCAAAATCATCTGTCAGGCAGGGAATCACGTAGTAAGAAGAGGCAGAGTAGATGGTATGGGCTGCAGGATTCTGTGGCGTGACAGAATTTGGCAGCCCAGATCTGTCCCTGCGTTAATCCATGTTCTCTGAGAAGAAACAGAACATGTAAGCAGAGGAAGATGGCTGAACAGAGAACCTTCTTGCTCCACTCTGTGATAAAAGATCACAGCTGAGACTTGCCCATCTAAGCTGGAATATTCTCACGTAAGGCTTTTATACTGAAAACATTTATCTATTTTTTTTACACGTATATCAAAGCAGTTCCTGATTCTTCTATAGAATACTTACATCAAGACTTTTTTGAACCTATAAGAGGTTATTGTTTCAATGTATACAATTAAACAACAAGTACCATGTTTGTACAATCAAAAGTTCAGCTGCCTGTAGATTTCTCAAAAGCAAGAAGAGCTGCCAGATCACTGCTGTCATCACTGACCCCCTGGGTTAGCCATCTGCATTTGTGATGGCTTACTAGATGCTAAAACAACCTGAAGACCCTTCTTACTTCCCAATATGAGGGCACAAGAGTCATCCCCACAGAACCAGAATAACTGCTGAACTTAGCTTCGAGTTTTTGGTGACACATTACTCTGAGACCTTCTATCTGTTCAGGATTTGGTGGCTTTTTTCAGGTCAATGACAAAGCTTGATGTGTTCCAGTGCTGGTAGGTGACTGTATCCTCATTGAAATCACAGGTGGCATGCTTGCACTTTTATTCCCCATTCAGAAATATTGTTTTGGTTTTAAATTAAC
The DNA here is from genome assembly GCF_003259725.1 of Athene cunicularia. Lineage (NCBI taxonomy): Eukaryota > Metazoa > Chordata > Aves > Strigiformes > Strigidae > Athene > Athene cunicularia. The sequence continues at coordinate 71,920,077 of NW_020799092.1, forward strand.
CTCATTATGTAGGAATGCAAGATATTTCAGGATAAATTGAGACTAAGAGACACCTCAAAGTCTGTTTCTCTTTAGACTTAACATACCATGAACTGCAATGAACCAGCTAATGAGCTTCATCTTTCACCCCCATTCACCTGGCAGATGCTCTTCATGGTATGTGAAAAGTGATTCATTAAACTGGCCGCAAAGGGCAAACCTCAGAGTACTTACTATCTTTGATCTTTTGTTTTTCGTATACCAAGTAGCAAGAGGCAAACTTGTTTTATCACCTTACTCATGCACCATAATTGTGCAAATAAGATGTTTATCTCAGTATGAAGAGCACTTTGGTCTATTTAGTCAAGCAAGAAAGGAGATGGATGAAGACATGAAAAATGAAAAAGAAATAAAAGTCAAAAGGGGAAATGTGAAATAGGGAAGAATTTTCATGAATGAGTGGATATACAGTGTATATATTGCCTAAAAATTGTGAATATTTGGTACCTTCTGGTAAATGATTATATACACTTGATTTAGGATACCTATTGAGTCATCTAACCTTTAAAATGTTTATGAGTCAGACAAGACCATCACAATTGACATCCAGGGCTGAAGCAATAGTGCCAGAGCCTTTTACCAAATGATCACGAGTAACTTGTCTCTGGGAAAAAATACATAAAGTCAAACATAGGTTAATTTTTTCATAATGTGGACCCTGCCTGTTTTCAGCACTGTGGGAAATCCTGAACTAGACAGTACATCTAGGCATAATACACGTACATAACTCTACATGGTAGAATGGATCTATGTCAGCTGAATTTGCCTAAGCTCATTTTTAAACTCGTATAACTTGTGCTCAGAATTCTACAGAAATGCATCCTACAATTTAATTATGTTCATCATGAAATGTACTTCTTTTAAACCTTTTTCATTCATATATGTGTCCTGAGAAATAGTAATTTATCCCTATAACTTCTGCCTTGTACTGTTCATGACTTTCTAAACCTCTGTAGGACTAAACCTCTGTTTTTATAGCTATAGTATGTATAGACTCCAATGCACATAAAATCTGATCATGGCTTATGCAAATCTCTGCTTTTGAAAATTATTTTAAATTCCTGAATTTGCATTAACTGACTCACTATTTGTTTAATTAAATGGAAACGTCTTTAATGAATGACAGCATTTGTTTTCAGGAGTTACAAAAGTAGTCTGAAATGTGTAGAAAAATTTCACTGTGGACAATCTTTTATTCAGATAATAAAGCATGGTTTCCCTAACTTGATTTATAGTGATGATTATGTAACTAGATTGGGTGGTTAGAAGATACCATGCATCAACACAATGAGATCAATATGCATTGACCCCTCAGTCCACAAATAGCATGAGTTAACAAGAGTATGCCCTAAGAATGTAGTCCTCTTTTCTGTATTAATTGTTTATGGTTTATATAACTGTCATTCAACATTGAGCTACATTTTTCTTAATGCTAAATTAAGCACAAAACAACCACTAGGTGGCATTTGTTAGCTGTTAATGAATTAAATCAGACTTGTTCTAAAGGAGGAATAAGGGAAAAGGATTTACCTACTAACAACTGTCATGTGGATGGTTTTAGGTGAACAATACTGTGATTTAGGGGGGAAAAAATGTAATTAGGGTTAAAATCAGATCCAGAATATCAGAGATACAAAAGAGGAGTCTTGATAAGCACAGATAGTCCAAAAGCAAAATTCCTGTCAACAAAAAAAAAATACATTGCAGCCTGTCTGACAGGCAATCAAGAAGCTCCCCAGTACTTCTCACAGGTACGGGCTGCCTAGTTTTCCTGATACAGAAGGTTCATTACTCCATCTCCAAGCAGACCCAAGCCCTGCCCTCCTCTCCTGTAGCTCCCCATTTCACCATGATCCCAACCCATGCTCTCGGTCTCTGTCCCAGGCCCCCTCATCGAGCAGCATATTGTCATTTGCTATCCAGAACTCCCACCCTGAACTCCAGGGGCTCCATCAGCCACCTTTCAAGGACCTACAGTTCAGGAAGCAGCGCTATGAACAGTTTTCTTGCATATGCAGGTGTGTGCATATCAGGGTACACTTGCTTCCAGCTGTGTGATCCAAAAGTTACCACTGCTTGTGCTTTTTCTGCATGTTTCTCCATAAGTTGTTGATATTTTTTTCATTTTTTTTGGACAAAAAATATGTCTAAGTCTAGTATTCCTCTAGCAGATGAGTTTTAACATTTTTCGAACTCTGGATGCTTTTAACCTTGTCAGATACAGAGATCATTTCCAGATCCTTTTCAGGATCTCTGTGGCCCACATCAGCGCATTTCTCTCAGACACATGACCATAAGCAAGCATAAGGGAAAGGCGAACTCAGAACCTGCAACCCATGCCTAATGTTTCACACCTCAAAGAAAAGTCATTACACGTGTTGTGCAATTGCTATGCAGGATGCATCTGATCAGCACAGTCTACAGTTTGCTTATTGGTTGCTCTTGGTTAGGTTTTTTCCTTTGGGAGCTGATTTGATGCTGCAGTGCTTGTGCCTGGCCCCATCCCCAGCTATCCTGCTTATATATTGCAGCCATGTCCATGTCTGGACATCCACCCTCCTCAACAGGACCCTGGCTCACTGCCCTGCCATCCCAGCTGGGCCTCATCAATGTCTGTGTCTCCGCAGCCCTGCACAGCCTCCCTGGGCTCTGCCTGACTGCAGTTCCCCTCACGGGGGCTTATCTTGCTCCACCTGCAGTATGATATCCCAGCCTGGCCTCTGTTACTTGAGTTGTTCTGTCCAAGTAGGGCAACATAAATAAATAATGGAAAATGTCACCACATGATTTTTCTATTTAAAATAATATAGAAGAAAACATCTGAGGCTATTCATAACAAACCTCTGTTGAAACCTGAAAAATTTGCTTGAAAACATCCCTTTTGTGGTTTATAAAACTTGGGGTTTGCCCCTTTTCCTGCTGTTGCAGCCCAGTGCCCCCCCACCCAAACCAGCTCTGTCATCCTGACTGTTGGGTGCACCAAGGGATGACTGGTGTGGTATGGGGACATGTGATGTAAGGCACTGGAGGGCATTTCCAAATTTTTTGTTTTGTTTTGTTTTCAGCCAAAGGCTTTTCAGCTGTCAGGTGTTCTCCCTTTCCAACAAAAATAAAAGATTAAATTGTCTGCAAAAAGCAGACACATTCCAAAAAAATGTCCTTCTAAAGAAAACTCAATATCCTGTTGGAAAATAGCTTCAGTGGAAAACAACCAGCAAGAACCTTGTGCACTTATATCCCAAGGCCAATTGTTTCCCTTAAAACCTAACCCCGTTTTAGAGAGCCACAACCTGCAATTGTTCAGCTCAACAGAAGGGGAAAAATGGAAATAAAGTTCCAGTGGTCACTGAAGGGAGTGTGTCAAATGTGAACACTAATGTATCAGACATCTGTTTGTTTAATTAAGGGTACTGAGACACTGTTACACAGACCATACAGTTAGTGTGGCTGTTGATCGAGTTTGGGCATTTTGGGAAGCATTTTTATGAACCAAAATAGTATTTGTACATCAACACCTTATAATATTAGCACTAATATATTATTTAAGCTGTAAATAACATTCAAAGCCTGTTACAAAGTAATCAAGTGTGTTTAAATTGTCAGTTATCATCTGTAACTGAGAGCTTATACATGATTTTTATTGATATCGTTTATTTTCAAGCTGAAGAGAGGTGAAAGTGGGATATTTTTGGTGCTGGATTTATTCAGTATTGAGTATTCTTTCACAATCAACATGTTGGATAGTCCAATATCTGTATTACAATGTTTTACTGTTAGACATACTGAATACCTGTTATTAAAGTGAAAGAAAAACATATATAATGGCTGAACTATTCATAGCTTTGGAAATGAAATATTATTTTTAATTACTATATTTGTGTTGTTATTATATTTTATTTATGCTATTTAGAGCTGAAGCAAATAAAAGCTGTAATTTCAAATGCAAATCCTGTTAACATTTCCAGATGGATTTTGTGTACTTCTTGATGCAAGCGCAAAATAATTTTACCAAAACAAAGTTCATGATGGGTTCAAATTTCCTGTAAAATGCTACTGAAATATTTGCATAACAGTAAAGTCATCAAAACTAAGCTTAATGGAGTTTTGATCATGATACTATATGCTTACATACAAATCAAAATAGAAGAAAAAACCTCTTTGCCCCATATTTACAAATAACACTGGGTCAAAATGTAAAAAGTATTAATGAACATGTGTTCATTGCTCAGTCACTGTTGCTTATCCGGTTCTTATCAAGATAAACAAGGTTGCTGCAGGGTTAAAATAATGACATTTTGAAACAACTTGATTTAATCAAAGGCACAGATGAGGCATATTTGCCCATAATTTGCACACATAGCAGTGGTACTGATATTTTTACATCCATGCTTTTGAATTCCAAAGTGTCTGAAAATGAATCTCAAAGCTCCCCTCACAGAAGGAACCTAGAGACTGTAAAAATCCATCAAATGGGCCCAGAGCAGCCACTTTGTTTCTGCAGCTTCTTGAGAATGAAAAATAAAAATTCATTCCTGGTTCGCTAGTGTCATCTGGTGGCCACACTGAAAACAAACACTGTATTTCATAAGATTTCTGCATGCCTTGCTAAGAGCCCTACTCTCATATGTGGCCTTACCACAGGACGGGAATCCATCTCTCCCTGTTTTCCAGTTCACTGCTTGTTTTGTCCTGCTCATTTTGTTGTTCCCTCCTATTCTTCATGCTGCTTACCCACCTCTTATAAAGCAGAGATCCTAACTGCAGTCTGTAGAGGAAAGCAGGAATCCCTGGGGGTAGCTCACTGAAATCTGTGAGCTGCCATCAGGAAGGGAGGACAGACTGATCTGAGGTATGTGGTTCACACCTCACAAGTGCGCGACCCGTCTGCTTGTCTCTGAGCTGCACTTAGGGCTGATGTAAGAAAACCAAAACCATTGAACTGCAACTTTGAAGAGAGCAATAGAGATTTGAGCACCATGAGAGATTTTAAATATGATCTAGATTTAATTCCTGACATCTGCACTATTTATTCTTCTTTCCCATAACTACTCCTACTGCTCGACTACCCCTTCTTGACTCCTGGGAATGACTAAATTTAGAGATGAACATGATTAAGATATAAAAGGGACGACTGAAAGCTAGCACATGCCTGTGACATCTGGTCTTACTGGAGGAGGTGGAGATACTGAAGGGCATAAGTCAAGTTCTTCCTTCACTCCATTCTGGGGAGAGCCAAGAATAAATAATGGTTCATTCTTATTCACGGGAATGTAAAATACAGAGAAAGGTAGAGTGAGCCAGAGGCTAGAGAGGCCAGATATTCTTGTAAACTGTATGTGTGGAACTTTTCCACAGAAAAAGCTTTCTCCATGTACTGTTACCGATGTTCAGTGATTTACTTAAATATATGCTTAATATAAATAGCTTGTATCTTGAGTAAAAAATCAGCTTTATAAAAAGTTAATGTGTTGATGTTGTATTTTAGATACACCTACAGCATATTCATAGCATATTATGATGATTAATTACTGCAGGCTGTAAGAAGAATAAGTAATTGACACTAAATTACCTGACAGCTATTTCACAGAATCATCTAGGTTGGAAAAGACCTTGAAGTTCATCCTGTCCAACCATCAACCTAACACTGACAGTTCCCAACTCCACCAGATCCCTCAGCGCTATGTCAACCCGACTCTTAAACCCCTCCAGGGATGGGGACTCCACCACCTCCCTGGGCAGCCCATTCCAACGCCCAACAACCCCTTCTGAAAAAAAATGCTTCCTAATATCCAGCCTAAACCTTCCCTGGCGCAACATGAGGCCATTCCCTCTTGTCCTGTCGCTTGTTACTTGGTTAAAGAGACTCATCCCCAGCTCTCTGCACCCTCCTGTCAGGGAGCTGTAGAGGGCGATGAGGTCTCCCCTCAGCCTCCTCTTCTCCAGACTAAACCCCACCACTTCCCTCAGCCGCTCCCCATACGACCTGTGCTCCAGACCCTGCACCAGCTCCGTTGCCCTTCTCTGGACACGCTCGAGTCATTCAATGTCCTTTTTGTAGTGAGGGGCCCAAAACTGAACACAGGAATCGAGGGGCGGCCTCACCAGTGCCGAGTACAGGGCCCAGATCCCTTCCCTGTCCCTGCTGGCCACGCTATTGCTGACACAAGCCAGGATGCCATTGGCCTTCTTGGCCACCTGGGCACATTGCTGGCTCCTGTCCAGCTGGCTGTCAATCAACCCCCCCAGGTCCCTCTCTGACTGGCAGCTCTCCAGCCACTCCTCCCCAAGCCTGTAGCGCTGCTGGAGGTTGTTGTGGCCCAAGGGCAGCCCCCGGCATTTGCCCTTATTGAAACTCCCCCAGTTGGGCTCAGCCCATGGCTCCAGCCTGTCCAGGTCTCTCTGCAGAGCCTCCCCACCCTCGAGCAGATCAACACTCCCACCCAACTGGGTGTCATCTGCAAACTGACTGAGGGTGCACTCGATCCCCTCGTCTAGATCATCAATAAAGATGTTAAACAGGAGTGGCCCCAACACCGAGCCCTGGGGGACACCACTCGTGACCGGCCGCCAACTGGATTTAACTCCGTTCACCACAACTCTCTGGGCCCGGCCAGCCAGACAGTTTTTTACCCAGCAAAGCGTGTGCCCATCCAAGCCTCGAGAAGCCACTTTCGCCAGGAGAATACTGGTGAAATTTTTTTTTTTTTTTTTTTTTTTTTTTTCCCACCAAGAAAAGTAAATCCCATAGTGTACACTACCCTCTATTTTCCCCACACAAACTATGGACAATAACAAGGCAGGCTTTTATTACCATCTAAGACTTGTATTGCATCCTTCAGAGAACACCAGTACCATCAATATGTGCCTATAAATCTTTTTCCTTTAGTCAGTCAACTAATCTGCTAAAAAATATCTGCGCAGTAAGTATTCAAAATACATCCAAAGATGATTTAACAAATCTTGAGCTTTTATTGTTACAATGCTTCATCAAAAGAGGAGGTATCAATACCTTCATCATGCGTATTATTATTATTAGACATGTCTGTGAAGCCAAAAAGTTCAGAATCTCCTTTTTCTCCCAAAGGAGACAAGAAGACAGAATCTTAAGATTTTTCAATTATAATTGTAATAATTAAGTCAAAAGGTATCATTTCACTGTCATTAGACTACTTAGATAAATCCACAAAGGACATTGTTATAACAGTTATAAATTTTACTGGTCCAGCATTTTCTCTTTAAAGGTTGGAAGATACTAGATGTAGCTAAAATACTACGACAAAATAATCTACCCAGTTAATGTGGGGTTAGCAGTGGACATTTGTTACCTGGATTTCTCCAAGGTTTTTGATACAGTTCCCCTCAGCCTCATCCTGGAGAAACTGATACCTTATGGTCTAGACAAGTGGTCTGTGTGGTGGGCAGTGAGCTGGCTGACGGGCCGCACCCAGAGGGTGGTGGTAAATGGCTCCTTTTCAAACCGGCAACCTGTCACAAGTGGGGTCCCCCAGGGATCGGTATTGGGCCCAACACTATTTAATATCTTCATAAGTGATCTGGATGATGGGATCAAGTGTGCCCTGGTGAAGTTTGTTGATGATACCAACCTGAGTGGGGAAGTGGACACTTTGGAAGGGAGAGCCACCCTGCAGGAAGACCCAGATAGGCTGGAAAAGTGGGCTAACAACAACCTTATGGAGTTCAACAAGGCCAAGTGTAAGGTCTTGCACCTGGGAAACATAAACCAGGAGTGCAGCACAGGCTGGGATCGACCTGGCTGGGGAGCAGCTCTGTGGAAAGGGACCTGGGGGTCCTGGTGGACAACAAGCTCGATATGAGTGAGCAGTGTGCTGCAGCAGCAAAGGAAGCCAACAGGATGATGGGGTGTGTCAACAAAGGCATCACCAGCAGAGATAAAGAAATAATTATCCCACTCTACCCAGCATTTGACAGGTCACCCCTAGAATCTTGTGTTCAATTTTGGTCCCTGCTATACAAAAGAGATGTGGACAGGCTCGAGAGGGTCCAGAGAAAGGCCACAGAGATGATCAAGGACTGGGAAGTCTGACATGTGAGGAAAAGGCTGAGAGAGCTGGGTTTGTTCAGCATTAAGAAGGCTTTGGAAAGACTTCATGACCATGTTCCAGTTTTTAAAGGGTGGCTGTGAAGATGACGGAGAGGCCTTTTTCACAAGGAGTCACATGGGAAAAAAATGAGGTGTAACAAGTAGAAGTTACTCCTGGGAACATTCTGATTGGACACAAGAAGAAAATTTTTCACAATGAAACAATCAGCCACTGGAATAATCTCACCAGGGAAGTGGTGGATTCCTCAACATTGGACATTTTTAAGATTAAGCTGGACAGGGTGCTTGGCCATCTTGTATAGACTGTGCTTTTGCCAAGAAAGTTGGACCAGATGATCCTTGTGGTTCCTTCCAACCTGGTATTCTATGATTCTATGATTAAACTACTCTGCCAAATTTTTAACAATTACTGTTATCGAACACCTCCATTTGGGACACTCTTAATTCAGTACTAAATACGCAATACTATTAACAAAATGACCAAAATCTCACTAGCTAGTATAACAATATGATGCAAACACCTGAAAACAAATGACAAGTAGTCTTTTCCTTTGTCTTTGTTTTGCCTTTTCTCTCTGTACCTGTTCATTGCATGACTGTGCATCACTTACATTAGATAGTAAAAGCCTTCTCTAACTCCCTTCAGAGATCCCTGTCACTGAAGAGCTCCTATAGCCCTTATAACCACGGTATCTTAGGAAGCAAACCGGAATGCATTCAACTTTACAATAATTCAGCAAAGAGGGACTGTGTTATTGTTTATATTTTATACACAGACAACTGAAACAGAGATGATCTGACATTCCCAAATAGGGACTACACCCAAGTCTCCCAAGCTAAGATCCCAACCACTGACGTATACAGAATCTATAATAAAAAATCCCCCACTAGTACTTAAGCGATCCAGGCTGAACTGCATGCTTTTCCAAGTCAAGGAGAATGCCAACACAGAGCACGCACATGTGTGGGTGAATGTTGTCTGGAGCTAATATGTCACTGGAATTTTGACATCATAATGTGCGTATTTAGTCTTTTTAACTGATAGAGTTATGAAGGAAGACCTGGTATAGCAGAGTTGTTTGTACTATATGACATAATCTTTAATTAAAAATTAAGCAAATTTTTACTTCAGGACCATTTCTCATGGACTTCTAGTTATTTGTTGTCCCTGTGTCGTGACTTGAAAAGAATAATTTTCTGTCTCTACTTGTCTCAGTCATTCATCTCCTCTTTTAAGTACTTTCAGATGACCCATGACCTACTTTTTTTCTCTCATCTATTGAAAATATTTAGTATAGGCCCCCGTTTTCTCTAAATACTAATTTATAAATGGCTATGTATTTTACTCTTCTGGATGGCATAGTAATTTCATTGAATGTTGAACTTCTGTGAAAGAAGAATTATGTCCTCCATGCAAGACTTTCTGGAAAATAAGATCTTTTTTTTTTTTTTTTTTTTTTTTTATCAGTTTAATATCTCTTTGTTTGCCTAAAATAGAATTGCTACTTGGTATACAACCTTAACTGCCTTTCATTTACATGCATTATTCTAAGGGATGGAACAAGATATATTGGAAGCTTAAACCAACAACTGAGACATGATTTTCCTCACAGATTCAATGTATTCCTGAATAATCAGTGAGAATCACAGACAGATCACTACATATACCAGATAATCACCCAATCAGGTCTTATTTCTTTGTTTTCAAATGCCAGCCAGCTCACAAAACACTTACCGTCATTTCTTTTTAGGATGAACCAAGAAAAACTAAGCTTGAACATAGAGTTTTTGAAGAACAATGAAAAAAAAATGCATGTACCTATTTCATTAATATCTGGAAAGTACAGCAATGTCCATAATTTGTAATCATTACAAATGTTCACTATCTTAGCAAGGATACAAGTGTTAACACGTGAATAGTTTTAGTGGAGTTTTTATAAATATCTGTGGATGTACAGATGAATGGGAATTTTTTAAATCTTCCAGAAGTAGGATCTCAATTTTTACACTTCCTGAATTCTACTTCCTCTTAACTTACCTATAATTGTAGGGATTGAAATACATTGTAAATAAAAGTCAACCAAAATATTATTTCTTGGGGAAAAAAAAAAAAAAAAAAAAAAAAAAAAAAAAAATGATATTAGGTATATCAAAACCAGGACTGCTGTTACACTTAATGCAAGAAACCAATGATGACTAGCACAGTAAAGTGAGATTCAAACCAACACACTATTATTCTACCTGGTAATGCAAAACATATATGATAATGCAAAAAAATATACCAGTAGGGGTTTTGTTTTTATAACTGGAACATCAGTCACAAAAATGAAGGACCATTTATATAAGCGTGTTCTAGAAGCAACCACCTTACCTTTGATCATGCAGCAGTACTCATGATGTGATCATGAAAAGTCCCTTGATATTTTTGCAAGGTTTGATAAGCCAAGTATCCTGGGCAAATGCCACTACATCTGGGGCTATAAGGAGAATACTTTTTCTTCTGATGCTCAATTCAACAATGAATTTTAATCTGATTATTATCATGGTCATGGCATGTTCAATTAATCCAAACATCAAGCAGTAGAGCTTCAACTCAACTAGACTCAATGTCTTAGAAATAAATTTAGAATGACCAAAATTCACTGAATTTCTGTTCTAGAACATGTATTTTCCTTAAATGTTTCAGGATAAATTCTGTCCTTCTGAAAAGACAGAATGCCACATGATTTATAATGAAAACACACAGAATAAGAGTAATAAAAAATATTCGCTGTGAAATAAATAAACACATCATAGTGAAATGATCAAGTATACAGGGCATTAAAGCATTTGAAAACAGAGAAAGAAAAAAGCTGGATGGACTTACTTTTCCTACAAAATTGTACAGCTCATCCAATGGAAATATTGCACCTGATTAGAATTTTCCATTTTACCTGAAATAAATAAAGAATATTCTTAATTTATTCTAAATTTTCTTGTAGTTTATATGTCAGTCCTTATGATATTTAGAATTATGTTTACCTGATTATTTTCTATTTTTAAACTAAATTTATTTCTAGTCCTATGGGAAGAAAAGTTTAAGTACAAACCCCACATTTTCAAAGGAAAAGATTGAAACATTGAGTAATAAACTCCAAAGCATGCTCATAATTCAGATAGCTCTTCAGCCATTTAACGTTCACAGACTCATTATCGTTGCAATATTCTGTTCTCCTGTGTTCCTACGAAGGTCATCTAATTGTTCAGTCAAGATATGCTGACTTTATAATTTTTCAGTGAATCAGGCAATGAACACAGGTGTAAAATTCTGCTGAAATAGCAGATAAAAGAGAATATCTGTCCATATTTATTTATTTCCTAATACACCAAAGCCAGAAAAAAATAAAGCTAATATTATACTGAAAGCATTACTCCTTTTTTTACTATTACCTTTGGACTTTGAAAATATGAAATGTGCAAATCAAAAAGTTTAGATTAACAAATTATTTTTTTTTCTCTTCCTCACTAGGTGCCTCACTTTGCAAACTCAAACAGGAAATGAAGAAATACTGAAAACAGAAATAGTACAGATGGCCACAGGACACTAGTATAATTTAAAATACTTACTTGTTTTGTGTAAGTCTACACACGTATCTCTCTTTCTGAAGTCTTGCTGTCGCTAAAAGTAACCTAAACAGTGTAATTTCATCAGACATCTAAGACTGTGTTAATAGGGTTTGTACAGTAGTTAGAAGAGGAAGAATTTATTTTCTGATTTCATTATGCAGATCCTTTGATACTTCTCCTGTCATTGTCTTCCAAGATGCACATTCCTACACTAAATATCTCAAAATCAATTCAGTAAATTGCATTTATAACAGTAACTAGATCTAGAAGTGCTATGGTTTGATCTATTTGCTAAACAAAATCACATTTAAAAGGATGGTTAACCTCAGCATCAAAGGCCTTTAGCGTTTTAGAAACACTGTTTAAAATTATCAAAATTACAGAAAATTTCTAAAAACGGTGTCCTATAAAATATTCAGTACATTGAATTTGAAATAAGACAAGCATTAATGCCAGGGCTTTACTGGTTCATGTCTATTTTCTCTTTTCTAATATGAAGTAGAACTTTTAATTTCAAAAGAAATATGTTGTGGTTTCAGTTGCAGCCACTACATAGGTTTATTTGATCCAAAAATGTTTCCCTTTTGGCTTGCTACACTAAAATCTAGCCCCTCAGCTCCCAGGGCTGACCTTCATAAACAGTCTTATCTCTGTCATGGCCAACCCACAATCTTGGATACATTTACTGGAAATTATTTGCAATTTTGGATGCAGCACGAACTTTGCTTTCTAGGCTGATGTAAATGACAACATGAAAAGAGCTAAATTCTGAATTTCAACTGATAACATGAGGGTTCTTTACAACAAAGTTGTCTTAATCTGGAAAGATTTCATGCTGTGAAAGTAAATTGTTAATGAGCCTTAAAAAGTTAAGAATTATAATTTGAAGTACCGTTTAAAGGGTTGTAAGAAAAACTCCATCCTGAAGACGAGATTTCTTAAACATACAAGGTTAAATCTTAATATTTTGGTTTTGCCCTGTTTAGAAAAATTTCCAATGGGCTTTGGAAAGTATCAGTATATAGTCTGCAAATGATGAAGACAACAGAAAAAAAAAACCTGGTTAGATCTTAAATAGTTAAAAAATCTATTTTCATCTCTTTCCAGAAGATGGTAGTGTAGCACACTGTTAAAGACTCTTGTGCAAGTTAACCAGCCGTCCAGTGTGGGAGTGCTAAAATAAAACTAAGAGAGTAACTGAGAAGAATATAGCTTAGAAACTTGCACTTACAAAGTTTAAAATGCAGGGAGGGTCATTTTGGTCCACTGCTTTAATGTTTAAGTTTAGATGTTGCATTCGCTAACATCAAAATATTATTGAATAAACAGATTACTGAAATATTTCATAAAAGGGAGCAAAACATGTTTTTGATTCTGATGATTATTTTGCTGTGCTTGAGAAAAGAACACATTTAAATAAATACAGAATACATTGTCTTGCAGAAAGCAAGAATAAGAGGACTACAAATTTCAGAGCCTACTGTACCAATGCTAATGCTCTTCTGAAAAATGTATATTCTAGAGCAAAGGTCAACAATTGCTGTTTAAAACAAGTAAATAGACACATGGGATAAAAAATCAGTTAATGTTGTCATGTCAAATATGTATTATAATTATGGAAGTAAATCTGTGGCCAAGTACTCTTGGTGTCAAAAGCTGAAATATTCCTGAGAAAGAAATATTTGCTTGACTTAGCGAATTTAAATTCTAAAGAATCTTCATTATATGTATTGCAACTGACTGTAAATTGTAGACGGTTCTCGCCCTTGTTCATACAGATGTATTTAGACATCTTGTGGGAAAAACAAAAAACAAAAAACAAAACCAAACCCAAACAACACAACAACAACAACAACAACAACCCCCAAAAAACTAAAACCCGACAAGAATAACTTGAATAACTTCTGATATTAATTTCAAATAGCACTATTTTGAGATCTGTATGTTTGATTTAATTATCCATTTACTGAATCATCAGTTACATTTAACTAAAATTTATCGACCAGAAACCCATCCAGTCTTACAAAGAAAATTAGAATCTTTTGCTTTCTTGGTACTTTTCACCTATAGTTAATCACTCACTCTTAAACATTCTAGGCCTTACATTAAAATCAAGGAGTTCTGTTTTCAATTTCTAACTCTATGGGTTTTTCACACTTTTCTAGATTATAACAAGAGACAAATGTTGTTCAGCATTTCTTTCCTTGTAGGTGTGGAGGCACTTCATTAAGTAAACCTGTAATGCTCACATTAACTAATTTCTTTCTGGAAAACTTACATCTCAAATGAATTCTTCAGCCACCAGAATAATTTCATGTTTCTTAAATTTTTGTTCATGTTTCATAAGCCTTTCATAAGCCTTAAAAAAAGTCCGCCTGAAAACATGGAAGCTGTATTCCTGCAATTTATACAGAAAAACAAAATAAAACAAACAAACAAAAAACCCCACTTATATTTTCACTCCTATTGATTCTTTCTCCATAAATAAATTAAAAAATAGATCAGCTTTTATTTAAGTCATCTGTGTCGCAGTGATTTTATGCTTTCCTCCATAATACTCCCTTAAAGAGACCAGGATGCAGTCACAGGTAATGTCAGATACTTTCATTCTTTCTAGGTTTGTAGCTTTGCATTTAGCAGTTTACAAGACATTTTGTTGAATGGATGTTACCAGGAAAGCTATATTTCTGGACATAGCTATTCCATCTTCTGTTTCCCACCATTTTGACAACTTTATGTCATTTGTGAACTTTTATTAATCGTATGTCATTTCAGGTTAATTATGAGAATGTTGAATATTATACTTGGCCAACTGAAACTCGATAAGAAACTTTCGTTTCTGTAGGTGGCAACACGCTGACTCCTCTCTGGACTCTGGCATTTTTTAAACCATTTCATGCACTCTTCTGTGGTCATTCTGCAAATGTTTTGATGGCAATGCCATAAATCCACACATCAAAGAGTTGCAAGGGCTATTGCCTTGTTAAATCTTAGTCTCCAAAACCAAGAGACAACCATCCAGTTTTGGAAATGGGTCCATAAAATATTGACCCTTTCCAAAAAGGAGTAAATCTTCCATTCAGGCTAGTCAGATTTTACCAATAACGTTGCCAAGCCTTAAATAGTTTTCTCTATTTGTCACAGATTTAAAGGAATTTTAAATTAAAATTCCTAACGTATAATTTGAATTTACTTTGGAAGTATTGTAATTGCCTTTCCACCATCTGTTGGGGCATCCACCATGACTAGTTGCATTGAACACACAGAAAACCCGTCACAAAGCAGAGGCTAAGGGGGATCTTTCTCTTTCTACTCAAAAACCACAAAAATGAACCATCCATCTCTCTAAACAAAGCTTCTTCATTGCAGCATGCAAACACGCAGGCAACAGTATTTTCTTAGAGTGACCCTGTGCGTCAGCATAGTTCGATTGCCTGCATTTTTCCAGATGTGACTTAACTTTTACATTCTTTCCAATGTAAAGTCCTCCAACTAAATGCCTCTGAACGTTGCAAAATATATGTGCAAATTAACCCTGGCCACTAATAGATCATCTACATCCCTAGTAGTGTCAATAAAGGGTTTAATCGCTTGTTTTTAAAATGTTAACTCCCTGTAATTGTGGTTTATCTGGAAAGCACTACATTTGTCTAATAAGGATGTCATCCTACTTTCCAAATGCAGAGCAGAAATATTTATAGAAGATAACTGCAACAATGATGATCACTGTCATCTCCATTCAGTAACAGACCATTACTGTTGCTAAACTTTTCATTATTATTATTGAAATACTTTAAAAATCATTATTTTCCTTTGGCATATGTTGAGATTTACTCCTTTTTTTTTTTTTTTTTTTTTTTTTTTTCTATTTATATTTTTGCCTCATATTTTCCTTTTATTTTTTATTTTTTCATTCTCTTTATCTCACGCTCTATTTTGTCTCTTTCTTTCTTGGCTCCTATCTCTCTCTCCTTTCCTTTCTATTTTTCCTCTTTCCCTCCCTCCCTCTCTCCCCTCCTCCTTTTCTCCCTCTCTCCCCCCTTCCCTCCCTCCCTTCCTTGCTTCGCTGTCTCTTGTCTTTCTCCTGTTTTCTTTTTATATCTTTAATTTTCTGGTTGTACAGATCAGACTATTTCCTTCTCCAGTTGTTTTACACAGTGTCTTTCCATTTCTAACCATGTTTTTTTACATTTCCAAGGAATCAAATTATTTTTTCTCTTTTTCTTTTTAGTTTTGTAACAATGGCTTTTCAGCCATCTGAGAATTTTTTCATTACTTTTTATCTAATAAAGTTTTTTTCACTCCACACTTTCTTTGTCTTTTCTTCAGAAAAATGACCTACTGATTACATATTATCAGTTAGGTTTTCTTATACTGAACATAACAAGAGCAGGATCACAATTCCATAGGCAGTCGCAGTCTTCCGAAGCTCTTATTAACTTAACATAGAATGAGGCCTAAAATATTTTCTTATGCCGGGTGCAGTATATTTTGTATTATAAAATTAATACCTGGGGATTTTTTTTTAACTCCTTATTGGTTTCATAAGTGTTTAGCAGCTTTTAATTTTATCATTGCAAAGAAATGTCTAATGAATAAGACTAATTTGTTCTCTGCTTCCACTTGGTAGCAGACTCCCCCTGCCAACCTTCTTAGAGTCTGTTAATTAGGATCTACTCATCTATGCACACTGGAGGTGTCCATCAGATTTGATCCTGTAATATTTTTCTGGTTCATCTGGTGATGTGATCCACAATATTAGTACTTCAGAATATGAAATGTTGGTTCCTAGCCTCTGATTTTATAGGCTTTCTTATTCTTTTTCCTTTCTCTCTGTCATGTGTATGCCACCTTCTCCAGTGTCTAATTCTCACAGACCCACTGCTGCCGGTATTTTCAGGAAGGTTTCTGGCTATTTTATTTTTACTCTGAGAACGGTTTCCTGAGGTTACTCTTTGACACCAACTGGGTGCATGCTGCAATGTCAGTACCATGGAAGTAGGATCCCAGCTCCATGGTGTTGGGCTGAACAGGCAGCTCTGACACACTGCACAGCAGGTACAAGAGGAAGCCGATAGTTCATGTAGTCATGGACTAGTTCAGAGAGGGGTTTAGTAACATTTCATCAAAAATCAGTACTGAAATAATCGGTTAGAGGTGAATGAAAGACTGAATTAGCAGTGTCTTTAAATACTTACTGGGGATGTGTGTAACGGTATGGGTATGTGAGTGTGAGAGAGATTTATTTCAATATTGTGTCACTGAACAATGAAATTAAAGGATTTAGACAGTTACCATCTGTTGTGTCTGGTCTGCAAGTGTCCTGACACTCCAAATTCCTTATGGCTGTGGCTTCTTAATTTGATTTCCTGGCTTAGTGTCTTAATTACTTAGCTGGCTATCTCACTCAGGGTTGTATTATTTTTAGAAATTTGGACAGGTCATAACAAAGTGAAAGTCACCTTGGGAATAGTGTATCTCAAGGAAATAATCAGAAATAGATACTATACAGAAAGGATAAACTTGGTTATTTTATAAGGGATTGGGCCTGATCCAGTTCCACTGAGCTATTTGTTATCCTTTCCACTTCACTCACTGGATGATTGCAAAGACATTTCAGTCTTTCTTCTACAAAGTACTCCAGTGTATAAAAAATTGCTGAGGTGGACTTAAAAGAAACACATACAAACCTGTGATTCATGTACACACAGCTATTAAGCTCTGAACCCTGATGATTCACCAAGTCTTCATCAGTTGGTCTCCAAACTTTCTAGGCACCCATAGATCTCTTTTTTTTCAGGGCTGCCTTGGGCTGAACTGCTAAGGAGTAAGCTCTAGCTGGAAAATACCATAAAAGTTCCCTGAGTAACCAGGTGCAAGAGTCAGAGAGGTTAAAAGTTAAAGACATAGATTTTCCTAACTTTTTTCATCATTTCCTAAAACATTAGCCCTCCAAAATCTCTCTTCAAACCTTTCAACTTCTACCATCATCCCATAGAGAAATATGGAGTTTTGAAGATGCTGCGAATCCCAAGAAACAGACTATCCAGGCAGTTTATATTCTGCTTGCTTATTTGATTATTTGGAGGAAAAAAAAAACAAAAAAACCCAAAACCCCAACCACCACACCAACAAACAAACACCACACCAACAAACAAACAAACAAAAATAAACAACAACCAAAAAAAACCAGCCAACAACTGGAGCAATCGGTATCTTGGGTTGTTCCAGTTAGATAAGAGCAAACCCACCTTAGTTCTTTCAAAGAACAACTACGGAAACTCATTCTTGAGCATGGAGGTGTACCTGAAATGACTGTGTAAGCTGTGACAAGGCACAGCATAATACGTAATTCTGCACTTAGCATTTGCTGTCACATACCTTGGTTGGTTCCTCTAAAATGCACGTTTTTCTGATGCCAGTCATGACCCTGAATACCCTATAGACACCTAGGCTCTCTTTGAATTTTTCTTTTGGCCAAATATCCACAAATTTTGGCCTCTAACTGGCTGCCAAAATGTTTCCATTAAAGTTGTCTAGTATGACTGTTGAATAACACAGATAGTGCCTACCATGGTTTGTATCAGGCAGGTTCTACTTTATTGTACACTGGCAAATTCATAGCTCCAATACTGTTTGCATCAAAGCACCATTAGTGCAGTTAGAATCAGTAACCAAAAAGTTTATTTCTGAGTATAAGAAAGATGCAATTATTCTATCTATAAAGATAAAATAATAAAAGAGTTAAAGCAGGAGAGACTGACTTACAAGAGCCAGGTAAAATAACTGACTAGCTTTATTTATGTACATACACAGACACAACAGGCAGACACACGCTCACGGGATAAGCAATCTGTTTAGAGTGTTTCATTATAATGCTTTATTGCCTGAGAAGGAATCTATCATTATCTCCTGATTCTTAAGTAGAAAGGCAGCTGAAGAGAGGATTCAAAAGTAATTTCAAATATACTTATAACATGATATTAGTATTCTATGACATAGCAGTGTAAGTAACAGCAAGAAGGTGAGTGTGATATCAAGCAGAACTTGGAGAGAAATACATAAATGTAGAATATAGACATCCATACAGAAATTTGGCTAGGATACTGATGTTAAGCTTCAAATTCTTGCAAAAATTGGTATATCATCATTAAAATAAAAACTGTTCCTGGTTTCTATATTATCCAAGACAGAGAAGGCTCCAAAATGACATGCCCTTTCTCCTACTGGCTTAGATTCAGACTATGGAAATTGAATTGTTAAAGTGTCTTCCAGCACAGTTCTAGCAATCCAGAGAGCTTGCTCTAGATACTTCTCACTTAATTTTGGACAACAAATTTAGCATCTAAATTAGGAATATACTTGCCATAGACTTTCTGTATACTCTGTATTGTAGGATAAACATCACATAGAAAATTTCAGATAACAGGAACATAATCCTGTATTCCTTTGAAAGCCTTTTCCCCCATAAACATGATTCTTAAGCCTGTAATTCAGTGAAGCAGATCTCACATTTCAAAAGATCTTTATTTTTCTTTTACGAAATCATAGCTAAACTATTGTGAGGTCACAGATAGACAATGATCATATGTCAACAAAAGTGTACTCATGAGATTAAATTAAAATAAAAACATTTCACATTCTGACATTACAAAAGTTGAGCAGAATGGAATGGGCACCCACAAGAAAAGTCCTAGTCACACCTTATTTTGAATCAATTTTCATATACTCACTGACTAGTATGGAAAAAGTCTGCTGCTGCTTCAAAGGAAAACCAAGCACTAAATGTAACACATAGTGCAGCCACAGACACGCTGGTTCTCATAGTAGGCTGAACAGTCATTCTTGGAATCCAAAGTACTAATACAGCTTTTCTTGCTGGAGAGCATTGTTTTCACCTAATTCAACAGTCACTTCAACCAGTGGAAGTAAGTATCATGATTTATTCAAAATGAATCCTGCTGGAAAGCTTGAGCAGTTGCCAGAGAAAGAGTGTGAACTAATTATTTGTGTTGTCTGGAAATAATGAGGTTGTAGACTAAGGGCAAAAAAACAGAAGATTAAATGCCAAGTTTTTGAGTTTTGTCATGCTGTCATCTTAGTTTCTAAACTTATGGGATTTACTACACACATAGTATCCTAATATTTAATTTTTGGTTTTCTCTTAGAAATTTTCCAGAGTTATAGAGATTAATCTTATGATTGTGTGTCACTATTATTTCTCATAATAAAATAAGTTACTAAGTCAATTTTTATTCAAACACTCCAAATGAAGAAAATGGCTCCAACTTGTGTAATATTTATTATTTTATATATCAGACCACAAACAGGATGCTCATAATTCACATCCGATTTAAAAAAAAAAAAAAAAAAAAAGCTATTACTAGTATAAACTCAGCCGGGTTTCCTTCCTCCACCTCTCCAACATCCAGTTAATCCGTTGTACAAACACATACAGGCACATATCTCACAAACAGTCACGAACACACATGTCAAATCATTATCAGTCTGCTATCATTTGACATTACAAATGAGTAATTATCTGTTGTTACTATATATGTATTTAGCATGACAACCACAACTGACAGCAGTTACCTATGGATCAGGTTAGATAACCCTTAATCAGCACTGACAGATTCACACATGCAACTGTTGATTTCAAATCCTAATGATTTCACAAAAAAAGAGGTCAATATGAGCAAAAGCATCTGTGTGAAGCTGGACTCCTAATATCAGAGAGACTGCTGAGTAGTGTCCATGAATAAATATTGATAAATTGGGGGATATATGAAAGTTGTTCACATACTAACACTTTTCTGGGCATGTCCTGTGATGTATTACTATTTCTCTTTTCCTCATGTGTTATAATCTGCTAATGGCAAATATCTGTAATTTATAGAACATGGTTTATTAGTCCAACTTATTTTAATTCTGCTGTTATGCTCAGAATCTTGTTTATGGGAAAAGAGGAAACACGCCTCATATATAAAGCAGAGAATTTATTGTTAGCATAATTGAAATCTTAAGAGTCTATTCAAGAATCACTATGAGCCCAGATCTAGTTATTATAGAAAAAGCAAAAGAAAGTATAATTTAAAAATGAATACTTCTATAAACAATAACAATAATAACATTTTTTTAAAAATATATAGATACTTCTTATTTTCTATCCCTTTTCCTGGTGTTGTACCCACCATTTCCTTTGTCCTTTGAAGTTGGTGGCTCAGTCTGGTGCCGGGGGATGTTATTGTGAGTTGTCAAGAGTCCTCACTGGGAGGAAGATGATGCTTGTGTCAATGGTTTATTCTTTCTCAATGATCCACTAGGGCAGATTTTTATGTTTCCTAACACATTTTTACATCCTTTCGAATTCCTGCTCTGTAACTCCATGCTGCATCTGAATTTACAGTATGTGGTGAGTTTTGCAGATGTTGAATACCTCTTTTTTCTCTTCATTACCCCTAAAACTAGTTTTGGCTAGCTCCAGGTCTGAATTTCTTTAACTGACCAGTAGTGAGTTGTCTATATCCATTGGGTCATCATGGCCAGCCTGTAACCTATCTCTTCTCACCCCAGCCTTGCACTCCTCTGCGTTATGTCCTGCCTCTCTGTCTCAAGGTCTCTGTTCCTGTGACAGGACTGAATGTCCCTACATGACATCATTGTGTTAGACCTGAAAAATATCTTATTCAGATAAGATATCTGAAAAATATCTCATTTGAAAAATTTCTCATTCAGAAAATTATTACCTGTCAATACAATAAGAAAATAATTACATGTCATTACAAACTCTATAAAAATATGGTTGTACCATTGTCATGGTTTAACCCCAGCAGGCAGTAATAAGCAAACATAAACCAAACCTGATCATAGATACCTGATCAAATGAAAAAAAAAAAAATCTGTTTCAGCTAAACCAAGTAAAAACAAAGGTACAGGTAGGACAAAAGAAGTTCAGACAAGCAAATCTGATGAGCTTGTGGCAGGTGCATCAGCCCAACGAGAGCAGAGCTTCTGGCTGCCGAGGTGTGGCAGCTCGGGGCTGCCTTTGTTCTCAGGGCCTCGTGCAACTGGGGCAACTGGGGCCTTTGGGCAGTGGGAGCCGCTGTTGACCTCAGGTCAGATTGGGCCTGGGCATCAATGTAGTCCCCTGGGGGAGCCATTTGGAGCTCGGCCCCTGGAGCAGCAACTGCGGTCGAGGACTCTCCCCTTGGGTCAGGACGCTGCCCTGAGCAGGTCCTCAAGGTTGAGTCCTCACTTGTCATGTGAGTGATAAAGCGTTTGGGGTTGCCGTTAAGCCCTGTGTAGCACGGCTTTGTAAAGCGTTTGGGGTTGTCGCTAAGCTCCAGGGAGCGGGGCTTTGTCTGCGTTTTGGGTTGTTATTAAACCCGATATAGTTCTTTGTTATGCATTCTGGGTTGCCGTTAAACCCTACAAAGCTGTTCTGTTCTCCTCTCACGACATTCGAACCTGTAATTTACAGAGAGCTAGTTACCTGTGCTAATACTTTTTATTATTTTTGGTGGGTGGCTGTTCAATTGAGAGCATCCGTAACAGAGCTTCACTCTGCAAACCTTGCAAACTCAGTACGAAGCCTGTGGCCTGTTACCAGCAATGACAATAATGTATTATAGTGGCACACCATTACACTTGTTAATGTTCAGAATATTATCACTGAAAAATATCAATATGGGCTTGCCCATATCTTACACAGTAAATACAAAGTAACTTTTCCAATGAAATAAATTGAAACCAGACATATTCTCTTAAGACTGTTGCCAAAGGTTCAGGTCATGATTAAGGTAAAAAAAATCATATAAACAGCTTTCTGACACAAATTTTCAAATGCACCTAGGCACAAACGTTCCTCTGAGGAAGTAAGTTTGATAGATAATGCAGGATATTAATGAACTTTTATTTTGGTTTATACCCTTTAGATGGCTAAAAAAGTTCTTAGAAAATCCTGCGAATCACTGAGCATAGTGCTGGACCAAAATTTAACAGTGCTTTGCCTTTTCAGGCATTGTGAATAATGATCACTATCTTCAAAAACACTAAAACCTAAACTTTTCCTGATGATTTATGAGATTATTAGTACTTTCTAGCACAATTGCACAATAGCTAGAATGCAGTGGGCAGCCATCTTCCATAGTATTTTACAGAAACAACATTTATGTTGCATGAAAAAGAAAATCTTGCCTTCTCTTTTCCCACATTTACCACTGTAGTGCCCAAAAATGTTCCATTTCAACAGTAACAAGCTGAACCTGCTCCCCAGTCAGTTATCTACTCTTGCCTTCTACGATGTTTTTCCTGTTGTCCAGGTCTGTATACAATATTCCAGGGCAGTGAGCCAAATTACACTTGGCAGAGAGCTATGCTTTACCATGGCTCAGTGAGTTTCCTATAACCAGGTAGGATAACACACTAATTCTGCTAAACACACCTCATGTGTGGTCTCTTCATATGGCCTAATTTCTTGAATATACCTTACTGAGCATTGGCCAAAGTCTGTCAAGGAAAAACTGAATTAAACTTTTAATTGTCTCTAGTTGCATAGAACCAAAACATCATTTATATAAAATGAAATAAATATTTAAAAGTATAATAAAAAATATTAAAAGCCTTTGATGAAAGTATTTATTACTACTGTTCCATCGCTGGGTATCACTCTGGTTTAATTTCCATAGGGAATCGGCAGTGATAAGCTTCAAAAGGTGCACTGCCAGCCACAGTTTTAATGCTTTCTAGATTGATAATATTACAGAGACTGCAGCGGTGTCTGGAGAAAGGACCTGTCAGTCAATTTGCCTGGGAATCTATATGTCTTTATAATCTGTTCCAAATTAAAAGAAATTAATCAAATCATGACCACTAGGCTAGTCTTCCCTTGTAACAGTGTAAACAGGAAAGTAGTTTTAAATGCTTACATTATTAAATACTCCATTAAATGATTCAGTAAGTTAAATAAAGCTGCCTACTCTTCCCTGGTGATCGCTCTTTACTTTTAGAAACAAAATATAATTTAGGCAATCCATATTTACATAAAGATTGATATGGTTTAAATTAATTATATGGTAGACTAAAGAACAGTGGGTGAGCCATGAAGCTGTGAATGTTTGCAATAAAATGTATTAACGAGATGGCAAAATGTGCCCTGAATTTTGTAATTTCCAGCACAACATAGAGGAATCAAAACAGCTCTCTTTAGCCCCAGATCCACATGGTCTCTTATGCGTTTTCTATGTGAAATATAAAAGACACCTTGCCGCAAAAAGCCTGAGCCGTATAGATAAAAGGAGCTGGATTCCTTTTGCTAATTGCGAAATATAGAACTGAAAATGCTATACAGAACTGGACTCAATTCTTGCTCACCATTGTTCTTCATACTATCACATCATTAACTTCAAGTGTATCAGGAGTATTCAGACAGAGTTTATTTCTTCTGATCCATTGTACAAATAAAAGACAATTCAGAGTTAGAACTGTATTTTACCAGACAAATATTTTTTTTCTTTCTCCTTTTTTTTTTTTCTTTTTTTTCCCTGTTTAAGTGGTTTTGGCTCATTTCTACTTCTAAACTTAGATATGAAAATAGTATAATCAGTCTTTATTATGTAATGTCTTTCAGAATTGACAATAACAATGGAGAGCATATTCTGCTGTCAATGCATTTCTCCAATTTAAATACACAGATTCGGATTTAAAGAAATCTGAAATCTATTTCAAAGCATATATGATTTACACTACATGCCGCGTAAGTATTTTCTCACAAAAATATAGTTTCTAAGATAGTTGTAATAGAAACTGATATCTACTTGGACTAAAAAGCAGATAGGCAGCTTAATGTGTACATACTGCCAATTTTTGCGAAAGGTCTTTTGTCACTAATACAGCTCATACAACTAAAAATATTGTTTGCAACTGTAGCTTTGTTTACACCCATGTTGCAAACCGCAGTGCATAGTTCTCAAATGATTGCTCTCATCTATTTTATTCGATAACTCTACAAGTGATGGCAATATGTATTAATGTGAGAAGCATGAGCATCAGTTAATTTTACCAGGGCTGAGAAGTACCCAGCTGATCTAGCTGGCAGCATACCTCTCTTTTCTGAATAGAGGTGGGACCAAACTGTGGCATTATTTAAACTTAATTTTCAGGAGTTTCAAGAAATCTTATTTTGTTTCTTTAAAATGCTGACATCCATACGATCTCATCATCTAGTCTTGCTTTAGCTATGAAGGTATATTCAGAGGGTGATTGATCCCATCCTAAAAACCAGTATTTTCAAGATAGTCTCATACTTTTAATTAACCTTCAATTTTATCTCTATATCAGATTTTTGTCCACTAAACATTACTCATATCCAAAATCAAGCAGATACCTCAGATATACTCAGGCCATTTTTCCCATCATTCTTTCAGCTGGAGGATGAAGGACACAGAGAAAATTCCTTCTGCTATTTTTGGGATCAATTATCAATCAGATGTAGGCAGTTATCAGTCAGAAAAATGCTGATAGATTTGATAATTTTTATTTTTACAAATATATTTGTCCCATTCCACTCATAGCTAAATGTCTGGAAGCCTCTGCTTCATCTGTCCAATTGCATTATTAGGTGGCCTGTGAATAGTTCAAAAGGTAGTTAATAAGGATCAAAAGGATAGGTCACAGCAGATCAACACTTCATATTATGCATGCAGTACAAACATGGACAGTGCCTTTGTTTCATCCGGGTGTGAAAAGTTTGATCATATATTTCAGAAATTTGAGAGATCTCAGAAAATTCTGCCTCTGAGAGGCAGTTGTGTTATCTCACTGATGAAATATTAAAATCTTTGTTAACAATACATTGAAGCAATTTTTATTTACACACACACACAAAAAAAAAAAAAATTGTCAACATGATATATTACATAATACCTGTGAGAAGTGTGACAGAAATTTTTTCTTTTTAGCTGTACTTTCCTGAAATTCGTCTCCCATCTTTGCTTTTGTGCTCTCTAAATCCTTATTTTTTGTAGTGTTTTACAGACAAGTAACTGGGAAAAAAAACCCCAAAAAACAACAAGAAAAAAAAACACATTAATTTTGTCAAGTTTTTTATTGGAAAAGCGGTTATGAGCCAATCAGTATCACTGCTTGGTACTTATAACAGAGGTAGCTGTAACTGGTTTTGTGGTTTGGTATTTCTCATCAAAGTTTTCCTTGATACTTCTGTTCTTAGATTTATTACTTACAAGTTCTTGCAGCTCACTTTCTTGCTTCACTGTGATGTTTTTAAAACTTGGCTAGTACTGTACCACTTAAGTACTCTTCTATCAATGTTAATTAGTCATCTGAAGGATAAACAATCCTCCACTCTAGGTTAAACTCATGTCAGCATGTTGTGTTGGCTGGAGCCTTACTTATGTTTGTCTCCACTTATGTTAGAAGACTAGTCCTTTCCACATGCTGTGGGATAGTCTGTGCAGACCTCCACATGCTCACCTCTTTTGTTCAGGCTCAGCCTTCCAGAGAGTGTTTCATTGCTAAATGGAAAGTTTTAATTTGGCTTTCCCTATTTGAAAATATACATGTATTTGCCTTCCTGGAAGTCTACAATATTTCACTTGTCTCAAAGGACTCCTGGCAGATTGCTCCAATGTCATTTTTGTGTTTAACACATGACTTGGCTACAACTTCTGTTTGCATGATTGGGATGAGACTTTAAACACTTTGAGGTTAAAGGACCTTTCAATAGTGGGTGGGCATATTGTGTAATTCTCTTTTACAGCAGTTGTATTTTCATATCTGAATCTCTCTTAGTCTGCATTAAAAGATGCTTCCATCATCATGATAGTTTTTGAGTTTTCTGGGTGGCAAGTTTATTAAATAAATCATAGAAGCAAACTACATTTATAAGAAGGCCTTTCCTACTATAAGATTGCAAGATGCTTACAAGCTTGATAAACTACATGGAAACTGTTAATAATGCATAGAGACATGGGTTTTGATTGTTGTTTTTTCCACTGCTACAGCTAGTCATGGATAATACAATGCAGCCAAACAATGATATTTACTCAAATGCAATAGAAACCACAAAATAGATCTATTATGTCTGAGAGACCCTTCACCGAAAATAAGACTAAATGGAACAAACCCGGCACATTTATTAATAGTGCTGACCCGTACTTGGTTAATTTTCAGCCATCAAGCTTTATTTGCATGTACACCTATAGCACTTTACATGATTTGAGCATGGTAAAGAAGCTTTTATACTGCAGTCAGTTAATAAAATGACCTCCATGCAAATAAGTATCCAACCCATGTTTTAAATCATGTCTATTAAATAAAATCAGAAATTGCAAAATGAAAACTCTTTGACTTTATTAAAAACACACATGTCTACTAAAAATGTAAAGGTTAATGTAAGCTGTTTGTGTGGTGACCCAGAAATGAAATAAAACTATCAGAAGCTAAAGAGGTAAACCTTATTGAGAGCGTAGTTATTGACTAAAAGATGATATAAGATTCTGAAGCCATCATATAAAATAGTTATTAAGAAGAAAACTAAAGGAAAGGACAATATTAAAAAACCCCTATTCTGAATGTCTCAGTAAAGACATCTATTAACAGAAATCAAATGTATAAATTGAAATGATACTCTGCTACAAATCTTGAAGTCAGAATTAGAAATCAAATTAAAGGTTTACTTAGAAGTTATTGGTAGTGTAAAGAACTGACCAGCAAATGTAGAAACCATTACATCATGTCAACAATCAGAAGCCCAGCAGTAGAAAGTGTGATAGATTGTTTCACTGACATCTAGGACTTGAGAGATTGTAATTTAGTTTATTATATATTATTATTATTATAAATTGAATTTTATTATAAATAGTGACTAAATAACAATAGTAATTAAACAACAGGTAGCAAACCCTACTCACAGATCACAAAATCTTCCTTCAACAAGTCTTTTTTTTGCTGTGCTTACTAGAGGAAAGTAAACATCTGGAATTCCCAAATTAAAACAAACATTTATGATGGTAAATCATAGCTCAGCAAGAAAAGAACAGTATGAAAAAAAAAAATTCTAGTCTTCATTCTGCTGTCTTTGTTATTTTTAAAGAGTAAACTCTTACTTGAAATAGGAAGATCAGAGACTTCTAACAAGAGATGTAGTTAGGAATATATAAACATCTTGGGATAGTGGACCTTACTAGTCCCATTAAGAACTCCATTGATAGACGCTTATGTCATTCTTAATGATTTCTATAAATACATATCAGCATTGTTATACAGTCACATTATCAGTCACATGTTCCACTCCACTGCAGCATTTTAGGGTTTTAGGTTTTTTATTTTATTTTCCAGACAAATCTGTTCTGTGTCTGACACAGTGGCACCATCATTTCTACAACATTATGAATTAAACAAGGGCTGGATCTAGTTAGAGAATGGTGTTCTAATGGTGAAGCATGCAAGGCAATAAGCACTCTTCTGCTAGTCATGTGCAAATGTCATTGTTCAACCACAAAGCTATAACTTCTATTATTAAAATTTATTAATTATTTAAATGTGACAACACAGTAACACTTAGAAGGTGTATTAGGAAAAAGATTTTGAAATTTTTATTTTGTAAAAAGGAGAGGAGAGGAAAGAAAGATTCAGCGAATTAAATTCCACTTGAAGAGCCAATTACATATGAGAGGTCTGAAGTCCAGCATAAAAAATTAAAAGATTGACATTGACATGAATTCTCTGGTAGACTGCGGCACGGATGAGATAAAATTGCCTATGAACCCAATAGTTTAAATATTTAACTTTAGCATGAACCCTGTAAAATACACTTTAATATTTAGCATTTACAATGTTCTACTTTCTGATCTGAAAATATTTCAGAAAGACCACGCCGGGAACGCTTACCCTCTGTCTAAACAACTCCTTGCCAGTTCTTCATTCCAGGGGCAGGATTTTTATGGATTTCAAACTTCTCAATATAGATCTCTAAAGCAGTTTGTCTCTATCAATCTGTGAACTCTCGAAGTTTAGTCTCACAGCAGGTTCAGAGCATTCTCAGAGTGTTAAGACAGGTTGTATAAGGCCATAGCTTGCTGACATATTAAATATGGAACTGGAGCGGAGACAGAGAGGAGTAGAGGAGCTGGAAATGGACATGAGCTTCTTTTTCTGGCAGCAAAATTGTTAAATCTTTTCATCTCTATTGTATCATTGTTCACTTTAGGCAAATGGTACAGAAAGGGAAGGTGACATGATGGCAAGTTAAATGTTTACATAAGCTAATAAATGCTCTCTGCCTTAAGTACTGGCAGCACCTCAGCACTTTCAAGATAGAATTATCAGAGACTCCATGTGGAGACAGTATTTACCAACGCATCTTATATACAGGTCCTGCTGGAATTAAGCTAGATACGAGACAGATGAACATCAAGGCAGAGATATTGAATGAAAATGTTTGATTTAAAAGATTTTTTAAAAGTAGAAACAAAATGCGTTTGGACATTTTGTATAAAAGCATTCTGAATTTATATTACATGGAACTGTTAAAGAAGCGTAAGTTGCAGCAGTAGCAGAAAGTATGACTTCAAAACAGTATATGGTAAACCAGGTTTTCTTTTATGGAATTAAACCCAAAATCATAACCAGTATTCAAAAGTAAGAAAAGCCTTGGCTATTTAAACAAAAAGTAGAGCTTAATTTCTTGCACATCAATTAAAATGCATTTGTATTTGACCCTACAGAGTGATGTTTTAATTTACAAGCCTTTACACTCACACAAAAAGGAGTTTTATATGATCAACAAAAAAATTACAGAAAATCACAAAAAAATTAGGCTGGAAGAGACCTCTGTCTGTCTTCTAGTCCAGGCCCCTGCTAGGACTAATTTCTGAGTTAGATCAGGTTGCTTGGTTACAGTTTGATTCCGAAGATCTCAAAGGACGGAGATTCTACAACCTCTCTGAGCTGTTTGTTTCCTTTCTTAGATAGGTGTATCGTTTTTTATTTATTTCCCATAACTAGTCAGTATTGCTATTGTTGCAACCTGTCACAGCTGGTTTTTACGTTCTTGCTGTGTACTCCTGAGAAGGTTTTGGCTTCTATTTCTCTATAAAAATTCTTCAGGCATTAAAACTGCAAATAGGTCTCCTGTTAACCCTCATCCTCAAACTACACAAACACAGATCTCTCAGCCTCTCACTATGTGGCAGTCCCCTAAACATCTTAATGGCCTTCCACCGGACTCTCCAGCTTGTCAGTCTTTCCCTTACTTGGTGTCCAAAAATGGAACACCATATTCCAGGTGAAACCTCAGGAGTTCTGAGTGGAAAGGAACACCTTCCTCTGGTTATGGTTGTCCTGATGCAGTCCAGCATGTAATTAGCCTTTATCAACAAGAGGACATGGCAAATTATTCTTCAAATCACCTACATCACTTTCAGCAAAGCTGGTATATTTAGCTACTCAATTGTCTCCACTGATCTATCCCAGATGCAGGACTTTGCATATGTCTTTGCTGAAACTCATGAGGCTCCTTTTGACTCATTCTTCCAGCTTACTAAAGTCCCTTTGAGCTGCAGCTCTGCCTTTCAGCTGAACAGCTGATCCTGCTATTTGATGTCATCTGCAAAGTTGCTAAGTCTGTTTTCCATCCCATAATCCAGAACATTAATGAAGGTTTTAAACAGCATTGCTCTCAGTACTGACCTCTGAAAAAGGCCACCAGTTAGGAGCCAAACAACTGACCACCACTCTTGGAGCTCCGCACTTCACCTGGTTTTCCACACACCTTGTAGTCCACCCATCCAGTTAATATCTCACCAGTTTGACTACAAGGATTTTGTGGGATACTATGCTGAAAGCCTTGTTAGAGTCAAATTAACTGATACCCACTGCTTAGTAAGTTACTTCATCATAAAGAGCAATCCTGATTAGGTACAATCACCAGGTAAAGCCCTCGTGGCCAAGTCACCTTCCTGTCCAGCAAGTGCCTGAAACTGGCCTTCATAAGGACTTGCACCATAGTTTTGTTGAGGACTAAGTTGAGACTGATCAGCCAATGGTTTCCTGGACTCTCCTTCTTGTCCTTCCTGAACATAAGTATTACATTTCCTTTTCCTGTGACCATGACCTTTGAAAGCAACTCATCTACATCATCTAGCTATGGGCCCATATGATGTCCTCTTTGCAGATGATGATAAGCCATTATTTTGCCTTTAACATCATTCACCATATCCAAATCAAACCAAATCAAGGTTTGGTTTCCTAATTTCATCCCTGCATGCCTGTGTGATCCTTCTACATTCCTTCTGTGTAGACCCTCCCTGCTTTTGTCCTCTCTGCATTTTATTTTTGTATTTTTTTCTGGATTCCCCATTCAGCTAAGCTGGCATACTGCTATTCTTCACAGAGAGTTTCTCCTAAATAACAGTTTTATATTACAATAGACTGTTTTTCACAGCTTTCAGCCACAGGGGCAGATTTTGACTTCAGTTAATCTGCTTAACTCCACTGAGTTCAGTGAAGGTACTTCAATTTGTGTCAGCTCTGAATCTGGGTCATTCATAGAGTTTTAATCAGTTCTGAATTGCAGTGATGAAATTGTACTGTTCATGACACACTGTGCAAAATGTATCTACAATATCTTTTATGCAATATTTGGGCGTAAGAGTTGATATACTGAAGCACTAAAAAAAAGAATATGTGATTCTCTGAGATGCATGACTGCATTTTGCAATGTACTCCCTATTTTTTATATGTGTTAGAACATTATTGCATTGTGGTGGAATACAAGTAAAATTTTTAGAATACTTCTATTTTAGTTTGAAATTTAATATTTAGTTTATTTTATATTCATGACGTACCTGTAAAATCTGTCATTAATATGTATACATGTGCTACCTCCTTCTTAGTCAATAACAGGGATCTACATAAGTCTATAGCACAGATATGAAATTATCTCCTCGGTATGGTTAGGAAATAGAAAAGAAGATATGTGTTCTGCACAGTATTTTTGTGAGTCTATGATATAATCTCATATTACTGCAACTGTGGATTTCACATACACACACAGTTCTTCATTTGAACAAAACTATAATGTTTTGCAGAATTTTGCAATTATAGATTTAAGTACCCGGTGGCATATACTGTATCTTTATATGTGAGAAAAAAATTCAGTGGCTCTCCTAAATACGTTGGTCTCTCTATAGCTATATATTTGGTTCTGTCCCTTATAAAAACATAGAAATACAGAACTTAAAGAGTTCATATTGATACTCACAAGGTTTAATTGCAATCTTACATGATACTACTTTTACTTCTCTAGCTTAAGTATTATTAATTATGGATGTTGATTGTGCTGACAGCAAAAGCAGCCTTGTGTCTGATAGGATCAGGTGTAATGTCAATACTGAAATCTACCACTCTAGATGCAAAAGAATGCTGAGATTCTGTTTCACTGTTAAGTGCAATTAAAGTCTTTGTGTATCTGGCAGAGTAAGCAACTGTGTATTTTTTCAGAGCCAGATTTTTAATTAATTATGGGGTAGGATAAAAAAAAAAATTCTAATTTAACTAACATTTAATATAACTTCAATGCATAACTTTAAATAATCTTAGTTTCACAGATTTTTAGGCCATCATTTATTGTTAGATACACAATGGATAAAGAAAAAAAACAAAAATTTTTTAAATTCAGTTCACCCTATCAAATGAAGCTCTACAGATTTTTAAGAATGGATAGAGTCTACATCTGGCTTTTTATAAAACGCAAGAGGGTTTCCTAAATTGCCCCCAGAAGTAGTGTACTTCAGTTTACTGAAGCTGGCCACTCCTCATATTCAAATACAACTGTCCCAAACAGGGATTCTGTGGCAGGTATTGTCAAAAACGTTTGTGTAAGCACTAGTAATCTGTTTGTTAGTGCTAATCTTTTTCAGAATAACAGTGGTATTACCTGTGGGAAAAATTAAATTTATGATTATCAGCATGATTATACATATTGAGAGACAGAACAATGTAAAACAGAGGAGACCTGACAGAAATAGATAGATGGGTGAATAAATATATCAGTAAGCCTTTTCAGCTTCTCAGAAGTCCAGAAAGGAGAACAGTTGCTTGTCACCTGCCTGTTTTGCTCTCACATTTATTTTTATTTATTTCTCCAAACACGTCGCATCTCCTACACGGGCAGTGGTGCGCAGCACCTCCCCATTCAGCACGAGCCTGTGGGTCTCCCCAGGGGGACATTCGGTGTGACAGCGGGGGAGCCTGCTCAGCCTCAGCCCAGGGCTGGCCGCAGTGCTTTCTGTGACATGCTGTTTGAAAGAAACTAATATTGCCAGAGTTTTGGCAGCTCGACCTTAACACTGTAACCTCTCAGCCTGCACTCCTCATCAGAAAGGACCCCAAAGTGTCCTAAATTCTCCACAAATTGCACTGTGTCCAGTTCCATTTAACTCGTTTAAATTAAAGCAATCCCCACATAGAAATATGCTGCATTAAACTAATGGATGATTTGCTCCTAATTATATCTACAAGTATATACTCAATATTAATCTCTAAAAATATAACAGAAATCTACATGTTCACTAGCAGGCAGCTAGAGTTGGGATATTATAAAAATACATAAATAATTTTATTAATTCCTGATGTTTGGCTTTTATATTGCTATTTACAGTGCTTGTCTCAATTGTCGAGAACTATTATCTTTTACAGCTTGGGGGAGTGTTTGTGTGTGGAAATAATCCCCTTGTATCTATGGTATTTTTGTGAACTGGATGGGAACATAGAGTATTATTTCTGGACAAATGCCTTGAGAAAAGCCTTTAAGAAGAAGAATTAGTGACTTGACCCAAAAGCTATTAAGTCAAAGGTGGTGATTGAACAAATTTATTGTTCTTATAGATGGTATACAAGTATATTATGCTTAATTTGTGAGCTATCCTTTCATCTTGCTTTCCCACCAACACAAAAGCCTTTGGGGTTTCTGGAGCTATAAGTCAACTACTGTCACTGCTTAATTTTACATAAAGGCATAATAAGTGAACCTATGTCCACTGACATCATTAGAATCACCCCATTTGGCTTCAGCAAGGTTCGTAATTTCAGCCAAGATGCAAACTTAGTTTTCCTTTCTGAAATAAGTGGAGTTAAAAATATTTATATTAACTAAAAACCTTGTATTGCTGTTACAGCAGCTCACAAATAACCAACCATCAAAAATTAAAAATTTATTATTAACACTAGCCCTCTGCAAATTACAGGTTCAAATGTCTGTGAGAGGAGAACAGAACAGCTCCCTAGGGTTTAATGACAACCCAAAATGCTCTGTCATCCACCTAACAAATGAGGGCTCTCAAACTCGAGGACCTGCTCAGGGCAGTGTCCCGACCCAAGGAACCTCGAGGAGTTTCCTTGGGCAGCGTCCTGACCCAAGGGGAGAGTCCTCGACCGCAGCTGCTGCTCCAGGGGCCGAGCTCCAAATGGCTCCCCCAGGGGACTACATTGATGCCCAGGCCCAATCTGACCTGTGGTCAACAGCGGCTCCCACTGCCCAAAGGCCCCAAATACTGTGAAGCTCTGAAAGCAGGCAATCAGTAGCTGCTACACTTCTGCAACCAAGAACCTCTGTTTTCGTTGGGTGTGTGCACCTGCCACACAATCCACCCCATACCTACAGTCATGATTCGGCTGGTTTCCTTGAAGTGGTGGTGCAGTCACCTCTTGCCTCCAAGGTTAAAAGGGAGTGATCTCCTGGTGAGTCTCCATACTCATTGTGGATTGTCATACTTAGATGATTATACAAACAAATCTTAAAGGAAAAACTCCAACTATACAATGTATTACAATCAAAACTGAAGGAAGCCGATTAACCATTCTAACAAGGAAGATTCAAACATATGCAATTGACAATGCTTAATATGGCAACAATTGCTTCAAGTCTCTTGTCACTTTCTTCATTTGTTGACCTAAAATGCCATTAAAACAATAACACCAATTTCAATCACATTCTTCTGAATGCTGCCAATTTAAGAAGATTCATTCGCCACAGTGTTGTCATACAAGTCTGGATTGTCCATAGGGATCACCATTACCGTTGCCAATCAGGATGCTGAAGTCATCTGTTCTTCCAAGATCCTAAGAAAAAAACAGAACTAGGCCTCCGATCAGAACCCAGGCATCAAGTTGAAAATTGGTAATTATCCACTGGATACTAATACTGTGAGTTTTTCCACCTTTACCTAAGGCTTCCCTAGCATGTCGACAATGCCCGTTAGCCCAAATTTAGTATGGGGTGTGCAAACCCACTGTATTCCTTGTGTGCCCACTCCTGAACCACCCCGGCAGTGAAGTGGCTCCTGTTACCTGATTAAATTGATTTGGGTATTTCCTTCTCTAATCTGCTCAGGTCCCATCCAGGGGGTTGTATGGATGGTGGTTCAGGGGTTCCCACCTTGTGGACCCGTACGCCTTTCTGTTTTAATGAGAGGTCGCACATTTCTTTCCTCCAATTCCTCTATTTCCTCTAAGCCATTCTCATCAGACTCTTCCCAATTATCTCCATCCCGCTCCTCAAAATCTACATGGGTAACTAACTTCTAAATCTGAAAAACACTAGTAGGATTTTTTGCTCATGCCAACATAATTCCTTTTTTTTTTTTCTAATAACCACCTTCTCTCTCATAACTGTTATGTCTTCAAATAATCAATTTCCAATCACTCCTCCAAGTTATCTTTCTCCACTACTACAAAATAATCCTGCACCTGAATCAAGCAGGCACCTAAAATGGCACATATTTTTCCTTCACTTCCGCTATTCCGCCAACTTCCCCAGCTTTGTTCCAATTTTCTCACAACTGCCACCGATAAACCACTTCTCCTTCACCCATCATACACCTGGGTGAGAAGGAACACAATACTTCTGTAATAACTCCACTATTGACATCCTGCCAACTACACCAATTTGTTACAGAGGCTCTCAAATAAACAACCAACCACCAAAAATTAAAAATTTATTGCTAACACAGTTAACTAGCCCTCCAAAAACTGCATGTTGAATGTCTGTGAGAGGAGAACAGAACAACTCCCTAGGGCTTAATAACAACGCAAAACACAGAACAAAGCCCCACTCCCTAGGGTTTAACGCCAACCCCAAACGCTTTATCACTCACATGACAAGTGAGGACTCGACCTCGAGGACCTGCTCAGGGCAGCGTCCTGACCCAAGGGGAGAGTCCCCCAGGGGACTCCATTGATGCCCAGGCCCAATCTGACCTGTGGTCAATAGCGTCTCCCGTTGGCCAAAGGCCCCCACTACTGTGAAGCCCTGAGAGCTGGCAATCAGTAGCTGCTACACTTCAGCAGGCAAGAAGCTCTGCTTTCATTGGGTGAGTACACCTGCCACAATTGCTATCAACAGGTACAGCTTATCTTTGAATAGATGGCATATAGAAATGTATCCATGTAGGAGAAAATGAATTTTCTATATTAACAGACTTTAAGAGAAAAAGATGTTTGGTCAAGTTAACAAAGAGGATCTGGCATGAAATATTAAAGTTTTGTGGTTTGGGTGTTTTTGTTTTTGGTGGGGTTTTTTTTGTTTTTTTGTTTTTTGTTTTTGTTTTGTTTTTTTTTTTTTGAGGGGAGTGAGTTTTGTTGCTATTTTTTTCATACTAGGGTTATCTTCCACAATCGGAAAACTTTGCACAACCATTTTGACAGCACTTTGAGCATGTATACCATTCAGTTGCAGGGTAGCACATATTATATCCTCTAATTGATTGCAAATGACCCCTTTGTTTGTGATGGGATCCTTTCATCAGAAATATCATCAGCATGTGCTAAAGCTGCATCTGTGAAAGTGTCAGGATCTCAGTATAAATGCTTAAACTCAATCTTTGATAATAATTAAATTTATATTTTGTCAAGCACTTAGAGCTAGAACATTATTTTGAATAGGATTTGTACTGGACTTTGAGAAGTGTTAAATATTATTTAAATAATTCAAAAGATATTTGAAATACATTTCAGGGTACTCTCCTCCTTGCATCTTAGTTTTATTAACCAGATCCTACATGAAAGATCATACTTCTTTTATTTGCACTTCTATTTAAATGAAATTATTATACTGCTAATACATACCATAATGTCCTTTCTTCTACAAAGAAAGAAATAGACATACTTTATTTTACATGGCTTAAATGTGTATCATTAGAATCAGCTGGACTATTTACATAGCATAATATTAGATAAACATATAATTCTTTGCTGGGCTGAGGCTTAACCATATATATAAGTTCCTAATTTATTGCAGCTTTATAAAGTTCCATTTACTCTGAGTTACTTAAAACCCTTAAATTATAAAAAGAGACAGAAAGTAAAGAAGAAAGAGAAAATCCTTCAGACTTAGGCAGATGTTCTGCAGGGTCAAGTTTGCAACATATTATCAAGCCTGGCAAAATTATAATAAAATGGCAAAAGGCCCCATACCTTCAAGCTTTAGACAATGTTAAATGGATTTTGCTACTACCGTAGTGATAATTAATATGTAGAACAAGCTATGCAAAAATCAGTGAGATTAGTAATATATTATTCCCCCTCTTCCACAGTTACAGGAATACATTTGGTATTAATGATAATACATTTAATTTAATGGATTAATTTGAAGTCAGTGCAGAATTTATGGACATTTAGGAAATGATAAGTTTGTAATTCCATGTGTTTAATATTAAAATAAAGTGCCTCACACTGGTACTCTGGTAGATGTCACTTCACAGTGAATTAAAATTGCTTCAGACCTCAAAATCAAAGAATTCAAAATTATTCTGCTATATAGTCACACTCACGGATATAATTGAAGATCTGTCAGCACTTTCATTACATAAAGCCATTTTTAAGCACTTTATAAGTTGGCCATGACATTTTGCTTAAAGCTGGAAATGGGCTGTGAGTTTCCTGCCCAGGAGTGAATTTCTGTTTCTTATGAATGTAATTGGAATCAGATTATTTTCCTATGTTTCCTATCTGTGAAAAAGGGGTTAAAGAACGTTGTCTGGTTTTTACATTCCTCCCACATGTACAAAATAGCTCTATACTTCAATTTAGCACCTTGCAAATAATTAGGCTCCGTCAGTATATAGGCAAATAAATCAGATCCAGGGCACAGGCTAGATCACTGGCCCACAGACGTGTGCATTGTTTAATACTCAACCCTGGTATGGCTTTTGCCCACCTCAGCTAGAGCTTTCCTAATGTTCAGAGGCACTTTGGGAAATACCACAAGCTAAGGGCAGTTTGAATACAGCCATGCAGTTTTGGATGTTTGGGGAAAAGACTTTAGTCATAACTCAGATGTAAACTATGACAAGCCATTTAGCCTTAGAACCAGAGAAGAACCCCATTTTATTTGCATTTTTTTTACAGATAGCAAGTAGATGAGCCTGTTTCATTTGCCTGTTTCATGTAGTATAGACCTACTCTTAGTATACTTTGCTGAGACAGACTGTTCAAAGATGTCTCCAATTCAGCATGTGCTCACCATGTTAGCTAGTACAAAATGGTCTAGGACCATTTTAAGAAAACAGTTTGGTTGAGCTTAATTCTAGATAAGAAGAAATCCATTTCCATGAGTGGTTCAAAATGCAGAATAAAATTGCTCAGACTTCACACCAGTATTTATCCAAAATGCATTGTCAGTTAGGCAGAGCTTCAAGACTATCAAATGGTGAGATTATGAGAGAATTACTTAAAGAAGGACAGTTCACAGGTATGCTGCTCAATTAACTATTGTGAGCTTTGGAGGTCAGAGGCAAGATGAATGTATGCACAGTCATTGCCAAGGAATCCTTTGAAAGGAAAGTGCTTGCTCATTCCCAAGAGAAACCATGAGATTGCTGTAGAGGTTAAACGAGCTCAGCATGCCATTCTCTATTCAGACAAACCTTTCCCAGTATAAGGAGTATGTCCAGCACTTCTCTCATCACCTTGGAGTCACAAGTTGTACTCATGACTGAAAGATAAGCAGCACAGACTTTATTTATTTATGAGCAAGTGTCATTGTAAATCAGGAAATATGGCTGAAACACTTTAATTTCATTATTAGTCAGAGTAAATTTTTCATCACAAAACTCACAGAGAATTAAATACTAAGTGAGAAGATTGCTGTAGCCTGTTCCACCTCTACTCCTGCCTAAGAAAGTAACTAGGAGTTCTCCAAGAGGAACTGTTTTGATAAGATCAATGCCATATGCTTAAAAAAAAAGACATTCAGAAATCTATCAACTGCAGGAGATTGGTCTGTTTTATAAACATACCAGTGGCATGGTAATACAACTTTTGACACGCTCTCTATCTGAAAAATAATAATTAAAACTAATATAGTGTAACCAGTTTGTCTAAGATAGAAGGAAATTCTCTGCCTGCACTAAGAATGAATACCTGTAAATAAATTCAGTGGCTGAAGAAAGAAAAACCCCAGACACAGAAGTGTTATTGCTGTTAGAAAAAATAAGGAAAAAGAATAGACCATGCTTCTTCTGCAAAAAATAAAGATAGGCACTTGCTTATAAAATTGGGAGCAACATTAAAAAAAGAAACTCACAAACAAACAAACAAGTAAAAATACAAGTAAAGAAAGAGCAAAGCACATGACCAAGGATCACTGAATAGTAGCCCTTTCCATAGATGCTTTATACCCCAGACACATCACAGGACTGAGGATTGCCTAAGAACCAGACAGATAACAAAGTCTGTTTTCCCTTCAGAAAGACCATGACAAGCTGGATCTACCCTTACTGAGTAATGGTGATGGCCTGGAGGAGCAAACAGAAGGGCTCAGAAGGGCAATTCTGCATTGTAGGTTGCTTTGCTAGTGAAGCTAACTCAACAATTAAAGAAATACAAGGATTTGGCTTGAGACTGTCACTCCAAGTTAATGGAAACCCCAGATCTATTGAATTATGGACTCCATCTGCTGTGATTGACTCTCACTGAATTGGAAGTAAATATAGTCTGTGTCTTACGCAGATAAGCCATGTGTTTTTCTTGCTATTTTTCCAATTTTCACGAGAATACTTAATGCAAAATGAAATGCTGATGTATGCCTGACATTCAAACTGATCATAGGGTGACACAACGTACGGAATTTCTGGAAAGAAAGAGGGTTTACTGTATACATCCTTTGAAATGCCAGGTACTTTTGCAGTGGTAAAATACATTCTGTTGCTGTCGCTGACTCAGACTTCTGAAAGCCACTGGTGAGGAGCAGTAACATTGTCATAGTTCAATGAGAATGTAATTTAAGGCACCTCAATGAAAGATATTATGAATAAAGAAATAATTAAATGAGCAGATAGACCAGAAGTGTAATTATTAAAGGTTGTTTTGAGGTACACTGTACAGAACCAAAAAGAAAGCAGAACACAAGACTCAAGGAACCAAAAGGGCCTGTTTTGATCATTTGAACAGTGACTGTAGTATCATTTGTCAGTTCATGTAAGGAAAATCATATTTAGTCTACATGAACTGCTAAATACTGTTTCAGATCTTGGCAGTACTTATTTACTCCTTCCCCTGTTTAAGAGTGAAATTTAGTAGTTAGCACATAAGTTTTTCTGAGTAATAAACAGATTTTTCCTGTTTAATAGTTACAAGCTAAAGCACGGAAACAGATATTTCTTTACCAAGTAGCTTGTGTGTGTGAAGGGGTCTGGAAATATTTTTAAATTCAAACCATGAA
Organism: Athene cunicularia; assembly: GCF_003259725.1. Taxonomy (NCBI): domain Eukaryota; kingdom Metazoa; phylum Chordata; class Aves; order Strigiformes; family Strigidae; genus Athene; species Athene cunicularia. Next base: position 71,960,546 of record NW_020799092.1, read on the forward strand.
TCAGGTAGCTTTCTCTGCAATTACTATACTTTTTCATATTTTGTTATTACAGAATCACAGAATCATCTAGGTTGGAAAAGACCTTGAAGATCATCCAGTCCAACCATTAACCTAACACTGACAGTTCCCAACTACACCAGATCCCTCAGCGCTATGTCGACCCAACTAACGCCTCCAGGGATGGGGACTCCACCACCTCCCTGGTCATCCCATTCCAACGCCCAACAACCCCTTCTGGAAGGAAATGCTCCCTAATATCCAGTCTAAACCTTCCCTGGTGCAACTTGAGGCCATTCCCTCTTGTCCTATCGCTTCTTACTTGGTTAAAGAGACTCATCCCCAGCTCTCTTCACCCTCCTGTCAGGGAGCTGTAGAGGGCGATGAGGTCTCCCCTCAGCCTCCTCTTCTCCAGACTAAACACCCCCAGTTCCCTCAGCCGCTCCCCGTACGGCTCCAGACCCTGCACCAGCTCCGTTCCCTTCTCTGGACACACTCGAGTCATTCAATGTCCTTTTTGTAGTGAGGGGCCCAAAACTGAACACAGGAATCGAGGGGCGGCCTCACCAGTGCCGAGTACAGGGCTCAGATCCCTTCCCTGTCCCTGCTGGCCACGCTATTGCTGACACAAGCCAGGATGCCATTGGCCTTCTTGGCCCCCTGGGCACACTGCTGGCTCCTGTCCAGCCGGCTGTCAATCACCCCTCCAGGTCCCTCTCTGACTGGCAGCTCTCCAGCCACTCCTCCCCAAACCTGTAGCGCTGCTGGGGGTTGTTGTGGCCCAAGGGCAGCCCCTGGCATTTGCCCTGATTGAAAGTCCCCCAGTTGGGCTCAGCCCATGGCTCCAGCCTGTCCAGGTCTCTCTGCAGAGCCTCCCCACCCTCGAGCAGATCAACACTCCCACCCAACTGGGTGTCATCTGCAAACTGACTGAGGGTGCACTCGATCCCCTCGTCTAGATCATCAATAAAGATGTTAAACAGGAGTGAACCAATCTAAAAACTAACTGAAAAGAATCTTGCCTCCATTTTTTACTGTACTATTTGAATGCTCATTTCATTCATACTCTTGTTTTTAATTTAGCGCTCATTGGAAAGGGCTTTTTGTTCTTAAAATGTGTGTTTGTCAATTCCTCAAGTTGCATTTCTAGAAAGAGAAAAAAAAAACACCAAGCACATCTGAGGTCTGCTCCTGGGACTACTTAGGAATGCAAAGGATGCACACAAAGTAGCCTTTAGACTTTGGAAGAAAGTTGGTCTCAGAGGAAGATTACACTTAGCGTGGCTTCACCCTCCCATGGCCCAACACTCCTAGAAACCTCCCCAATTGATAGTAGACACAAAGCTGAGAACTGGGGTATGGCTGATGCTGATGGGAAAAATTTAATTTCTTCATTTACTCTAATAAGGAGGTAGTGAAGGACTGTTCTGCACATGGGCAGCTATTTTAAAGCACACATCATTGTTCTCATTGAAGACCATAGGGGAACAGAGAACATGAAGCAAAAAGAGCATAAATGAAAAGCATCATAATCATTGAAATTTTAATAGTTCGATATTTCTGTTTAAATTAATTTATTTTAAATATTAAAGATAAAAGAGGAACATTACTGACTCCAGGAATTGCTCTTGATTTTTTTGACTCCACTCTTTGGAAGTTAAAAGTGGTGGGGGCTGTAGGACAGAGTCTCAGCCAGCATATATTAAACTCGATAAAGTGAAGCTTACTGACACAGAAATCATTTACTTCTCCATTAAGTTTATTATTAGTTTACTAGTTCATGGATTTATGATGGGTTCTAGGCACCATTCATACTTCAAAATGTGCAGGTTTTGACTCTCAAACAAGTTGTTCTGCATCCTACCTTTGGGCATATATTTTTTGTATTACTTCACCAGTTCTAGTATTCTAAGAATGTTAAACAGTACTTTAAAAATTAATTTTATAATTCAGTATATAGATAATAAACTTTCAGGCTATTGAAAAGATGTATGATATGAAATAGCTCAGTAAAATGAAAAGACATGTTTTGACTCTGTCACAACCACCCTATGACACAGAGATTGAGCAGTGCTTTCCTTTTAAGTCTATATAACAATATCCTAGATACAGAAATATGAATACTACTGTCTTGAATAAAATGAAACTTCCGCTTAAGCTTCATGATGGTGTATTCCAAAATAAATTAGCTGTACTGCATATTCTTTCTTAAAATAAAGTAGGTCAAGCTGTTATAAAAATAATACCCTTTTATTACTGTTAATAATCAATGATTGTCTTCTCCAGTCTTTAGCCAGTTTAATGCTATTTTCTTATTTTCAGGCCAACAAGCTGATTGGCAAGCAAACCACACAGCTGCAAGGCCTGCTAACTTCAGCTTAAGCTCTGAGTGTTCAGTTTTCTAAAAAATCAGGTCAGACGGCTGAGGTCAGAGTCTGGATTGCTATCAGTTCCCTACCTTCATAGTTTGGACTGTATTAAAGAAAAAACTCAGACCAGCTGACTGAAGAAGTCTCTGGCTTTAAAGCTTGTAGAAATATTGCTACACATTCCCCACCCCACCCCACCCCCCCAAACCACAAGGACTCAATTGACTTTTTTCAAGATGGAAGCAAGTGTAAATAAAATGAACATTTGGCCTTAATAGGCTGATTTACATTCTCTGGGCTCATATAAATGATATTGATGCAAGAGGCCACACTGAGGTCACTATTACTGAATACAACTGGCTGGAATTGGTTTGACAAAACACTTTTGAGTGAAGGAAGATTGTTCTGTTTGCATGCACTGAAAACTTTTCATTTTCCTGAAAGTTTCTGTGAAAAAATATTTCTGAAATTAAAGCAATTTCACTTGGAAAATGTGAAATTTGCATTTGTTTTAATTTCTTCTATTACTTTTGCCTAATCAGACACAAGTACAGGGAAAATAATTTTAAGATAAACGAGAAATTTCTTACAGTCTGTAAATGCATATACAGTCAAAAAGCTGGGATTCTTTACTGAACAAGCCATGAAGACTTTTCAGTCAGAAAACCTAATTTTTTTCAGAAATGTAAAATTTTTGCGAAGTAGGAACTCTAAATTTCAGCTGTTCTACTCAAGGTTCAAAACTCTTCTCAGTTCATGAGGTAAATATTTCAACTAGTAACCATCCAGTCTTCTGCCCCTTTAGTTCTGTTCTGATTTCTAGATTGCAGTAACCCCTACTTTCCTTTAAAACACAACATCACTGTACAGATGCACAGCAATATGGGACACACCTTACTGTGGTTTAGATCTTCAAAGACTATTAAGAGGATGGATTTATATTAGGAAAGGCCTGTTTAATTTGTATTTTAAAACAGTCTGGGTACTTCCTCTTGTTTAGCTAAGCTATACAGGAAGTCACTATAAGTTAAAAAACTTACTCAAGAACTTGAATAAATAATAAGCTGGTTAACTCCAAACAAGTTTGGGGCTATTGCATTTAACTTGAAGAAATATATGAAATAAGGACTTTAAAGCCAGCTATCTTCCAAGAAAAGCTACAGTCATGATTATATTGTAGATCACATCCCATGCTCAGTTTTGGATTTGCAACAAATGTGTTCATTTTCATAGTCTGAGATTTTTGTATCCTAAAACCAGACTAGTATAGACATAGGATAATTTAGTACAGGTCCACTGTTTGGTCTGTGTGTTATAACAGACATTTACCAAAGTGCAACAGAATATATTAGTTCTGATCAGATAATTGACTTCCACTTCCTAAATTACTTTCCATGTTTAATGTATACACATGCATCCCTTTACAACATTTTAATAAAACAGTTTTGGGTGGGATTTTGATCTCTGTTACATGGCTGAAACTCCAGATTTACAGCTGCATCTGCATGCCTGCCCATTAAGTTACCCAGTAGAGAAAAGTGAATAATTTCACTATTTTATTAGTCTTAACAGTTTGAAAAACACCCCTTTAAAACCAGATAACATCTTACATCATGAAACAAAAGAGATGCTTGTTGAAGGCAAAATATGTTGAAAAGAGTGGTTTTGAAGTAATCATTGAAAATAACATTGAGATCATTTTTCATTCATCTATTAAAAAGAATTCATCAGACACTAGGAAAACAAGACTTTCTCATTTTATTTTCACTCTTAAACTCCAGAAGCATGATCAGGATCTAAAATGTCGCCTTTAATATTCTTTTATTTTGGTATTAATGTTTAATTGTAAATGACTCTTCATATTTTTAAATATTCCTGGCCTAAGAAGTGATAGATTGAACTTGATTGAGCTATTTCCTATTGATTTGGTCTTGTTGCCTGCCCCACTGTTGACCATCTGACCTGCTTTGGTTGCTCCAGAGGTTAACCTTATTATTACGGTTTGCAGCAGTGCTGTGCATGTCACTGCCCAGCACATATGAGTTAATGATGTTTTCCTGAAGAAGAAACGGGACAAGAAATTAGGCCAATTATTCACTGTTAACCAACAGAAACACATTCACACTAGTGGTCCCAAATGTTCCCTAGGCCTCTGCTTAAAATTAATCCATCAGAAAATCACATGGAAGATGCTCAAGACCCCCCTTCAATTATTTAAAATCATGTCATTAAATCAGACAAATGCTGGCACTGCAACTCAGCAAGCACTAATTTAACCCATATGCTTTGGGACTGTTCCTACATCCCTTTGTCCTAGCCAGAATTTATGCAAGAATTATATTTTTTCCTATAAAATAAAATTTTATTATAAGATAACCATATAATTTTAAGTCAAATGGGTTCTAAATGGAAGCTGAATAATTATTTTTTAAAAAGTTTTAGCTCAGCAAAACATATAATGACTTCTTGGAGACTAATTTTATAGAAAGGAAGATCCAAAATGTGCCAAAAATCTGAAGACTGGAGCACAAGCATGGAAGTCCAGCCACCATGGAATTATATTCTATAATAAAAATAATCAAGATAAATTCCTACAGATACATGACATTATTCTGGAAATACCCCACTAAAAATACTAAACGTATTCCTCCATCTCAGCCTCATAGTTACCTTTCTTGCCTTTCTACACTTCTGTGCTCCATTTCTTCATGCTGTTTCTTTCTTAATTTTTTCCCGTTTTGTCACTTTTTTAATATCTTCCAATATTTCTCCTGTTTTTTCTTCTCAGATTATTTCCCATTTATTCCCACTTTTAGTAAACTTTGCTTTGAAATCTGTGTGTGAAAGAAAGGGACAAAGCAAGGCTTGCCATCATCTGGATTTTTCTAAAATGATGTAATTATGCATAATGCGTAGTGTAAATAAACTATACATTGGCATCTCATACCTCATGACTCTTTCCAAAAGGAATATTGATTTATTATGTTGATTTGTGTATCACTTAGTAATGAAACTGTGAAATTATGTGTTTGGAAAAATAATAGTAATAAAAAAGCACTAAAGTTTTGGGTTTATTAGAATATTAATGAAGAGAAAAAGACAAAAAATATTTCCAGTGTAGTCATTGCTAGTGACATTTCTCCATTGGCCATTTACTGTATGGTTAAACATGTTTCAGTGCAGTAATCCCAAAAAGATGATACAGGAAGTACTTACCTACACAAAAAAATGTATCTTCATTATTTATAGTTTTGATTTGTGTTGTGTTTGTATCCGTGTATCATTTAAGTTTATATGGGTTTTTTTTTTTTGGTTATTGTTTTTGTCTCTAACAGCAATTTACCATCTGGAAATGATAAAAGTGCATAAAAGAAATAGGATTTATATGTAGAAACAATAACCCCCTTTTCAAACTTTTTTCAGTCTGGACTATGCTTTTGTATGCAAGTTGCTCTTCTCAACTATCATTTATTTTTTGTTTGTAATTGATCATCACCATGAGACACAAGTACATAAGTCTATGAATGCTGCTGTGCATTAGTGAGTACTTCAACTGTTTAAAGTATAGCATCTTTACAGAAAAGTCAAGGGATGTATGCAATTAAAACTGAGGTATTTTTCTTAATTTTTGCAAGAAAATTTGGAATTTTTAAGAATATTTATTTTTAAAAAATCAAAATACAGTATCACCAAAGCAAGCTCATGCCTTTGACTATGCAACTTATTTATGAATTCACCTTTCTTATCAATGCCATAACACTGAGAACAGCAGTGAACCTGATAAAAACTTAGTTACAAAATATGATTCATGAGTCCAGGATCTTCCTGCCTCAAGGGAGAAGTTCCCTCAATCACAGACTTTGGAATCTCATCTCAGGATAACCAGTTCTTTTACTGAAAAAAACTTTAAACTCTTGCAGCCTACTTGCCAGTAAAGTTCTTGAAGCTTTAACTGAGAAAGTGTTTCCCTGCTGCCTTTACAAAGCATTGGGTGACCATTAGTCTTTCTCTCTGATTGGACATGCTCTTCCTGGTTGACATGCTGGTACAAAAGGTAGTGACAGAGGAGACAGAAACTGGAGTTAAAGAAAGTAATTGATACATATTTATAGTAATTTCCACGGGAAATTCCCAAAGGTGGACTGTCTGAACCAACAGTATGGAAAGCTGAGGGATGGAGACTATACAGAAGTGGCAGGAAGAGAAAAAGAAACAGTTAATACTAGTGCAAGATTGGCTGGTAAAAAGGCACAAACTGTGTGACACGTTGCTGATGGATGGATGCATTTACAGAGTTCCCAGAAGAATTCAGACAGAACAGAGAACACCTTTAACTGAAGATCTGCAGGAGTATTTTTTTTTTTCCCTCCACTATGACTCACAGACGGGATGGGAGTTCGGGTGTGATCTTTCCAGGGTATTAGCTCTACAAGTGTTCCAGCTCAGTTTTCCTGCTTGATTACCAATGTGTGGTATCACTAAGACACTTGTGCAGTCAGGAGTCTGTGCATACAGACCAGCACCAAAATTGCCCATAATCTGGTCCTGCTAGAATAGCTTGAAAGTTACCTGTTGCTTTAAAATGGGGAATACACTGAAAAAGCAGATCCTTCAGGTCTCAGTCAGGACGAACTCTGAACCCCTATCAGATGCCCATTTTCCTTCACACACTCCCAGGGAAGATGTATGTTACTAAGAGTTTGAAAAATTCCCCTGTATATCTGCTTTCCCCATGTAGATCATTAGAGGAAGAAACAGAATATTTCAGTTGTCTTAGTTAAAACATGACTGAAATGCACACAGTTACCAGAGCAATTAGTATGGTATAGGAACCCATGCAAACTAGAATAGCAAAGCCATATGATTATGTTTCATACAGCTTTTTTGAAAATATTTACACTTTTCCCCTCTCCTCTGTGCATCTGTAAAGCATTCTTTCATTCTCTTCCTGTGCCTAGTAAGATCCAGGAGGGAAAGCATCCTCAGCTTTGCCTCAGGGGACACATGGCAAGACACACTTGTGTGATACTCATACCTCCATGAAGATGAATATATATTATCTAGTCAACAAAAACTCCCTTTACAGATAATGAAATGAATTAGGCATTCTGACTATGGAATTAATTAAATAAATAGGTTATACACCTCATAATGCCTATTTTACTTTATTCAATATAAATAAGGCTTATTAAGCTCAAAACCAGACACTTAATCATCTAAAATTCAGTTAAACATTTCCCTGCACGTGTTTTCTTCTCCATGTCTATCCTTTTGCAGGCTCTAACAGTGTTGCATTCCACATTATATTTTGGTTGATTTTATATTTAAATAATCATTTTGTGGTGCTTCAGGTTTTTGACAGACTGAAAGTCTCTTAAGTTTGTGCAGTGGAATTTTATTTAAAATTTGGTTTTCTAGTCTGTGGTTTTCTAAAGAGTATCTCCTCAATTTCAGTTTCAAAGAGTTTGTAGTGAAAATGCATGTTAGTATATAGGTTTGGACTAAGAATATCCTTTCATAAATATAAAATTCACTTACATGTTAGCAGCTTAGCTGTAAGGTAGATTTCATATATGAAAAGGGGCTGTTGAAATTGTTGGAGTAAATTCTTTCTGAAGACTTGCCACTCCTATTGTCTAATCCTCTTCCCATCTCCACAGGACTTTCATTGCACAATATATCTTAAAGCAAAATTCATCTTTAAAATCAATAGAAAGAAATAGGAAGAGTTTAACAAAGAAACCATCTTTTCAGAATAAACATTGTTTACAGATAATTTTGTAGTCTCACTTTAGGGTCAGTTTCATAATCCAGAACTGGTTCAGAAGTTTTATAAATCATTCACTATCTGGATCCACTAAAAAGGATGTAGCTGTTTTAGCTAAAGAATGCAGCAGAGAAAAATGAAAAACAAAATAGTTAAACGAGCAACATGATTTTTTTCGTTATGCCTTTTTAAAAAGTACTTTTGAAAGTAACATACTGTGAGCTAATATTAATCATATGAGGACAGATCACATAAACAAAGCCTATCTAGTGATCTAGTTCCAAACTTCAGAAGGACTGTGAATCTTGTTAAATTTTCATTTTTATACTTGCAAACCATTTTTATAGTGTAACACTTATTTTTGATAATGCTCAGAACTATAAATCATCTTATTTTACAACCCTTGAGTCTTAGGATTTCTGAATGCAAAAGAAAATCTGTTTCCTATTTGTATGCTCTACTGTTTGGAATTACATGCTAGCAGAAGAAAATCTGTCCTTATACAAATGTGATAACACAAAAATATATGAAGGTGCCCTTGCTTAGGTATGACTCGGCAGCCTCAATTGGGCATATCTACTGTGTTATGTTGTCTGAACTATATAACGATAAATAAAGTTCTTGGCTCACAAGAAGAGGAATGCTATTGCAATATATATGGGGCATATACTTCATTCTGTTTCTGTTTTGTGACTGTAACTCACTAGAAGACTCAAAGGTTGAGGATCAAGTGTTCCCGATTTAACATAAATTTATATCACCCTTATTCCCAGTCTAGGCATTATTTCTCTTATGGTGTAAGTTCCTTTCTTTGTTTCAGACCAAAATTCTATTGTTCACCTAAATTACAGTTTTCCAGTAGAAATTTCTATGCATTTGTTAGGGATTTCTCATCTTAAAAAATAAGAATATTAACTAAAAAATTCTCAGCCTCCCATAGTTGCATGCAAAGCAGCTTGCTGCTTTTTAAATGCAGCACAGGGACACATACTAAATGCACTTGCCTTTTCTGCATTAGTGCAAAAAAAGTCTCCATATAGGAATAGGGGCCTAAATTATGAAAAAAAAAAATCCTAATACACTTTAAAAATAATTTGGAAGAGAATGTACAATTTTTACAGACTTTGACAGAACTAGAATTCTTTAGTGTTATAGATTATCAAGATGCTTCTGCAATGGCTGAATTTGTTTAGAAAGATACACGATATTTTACATGCTGAAAATTTAGATCTGTGAACAAGGAGGACGCTGAACTATCAAAAGTCTATTAGGTATCTCTGAAGGCTAATATAGTGAAGACAAATTAGTCTCTGAAGGCGGTGACACGTACAAGAAAGCATAAGCCTTCAATTTATAGTCGCTTTTCCTATGGGATTTCATCGAAAAAAAATCAAATGTGGTTACTTCAGATTGCTTTCAATAACATTTCAAGAGCATATCTTTAGACTTAGACATATCAACCATCCTTCTGCTGTGAGCCAAAGCAATTTCATAAGAGTACTGTGAGCTGCACAACTCAGACCCTGGATTGAATAGGTCAAGAGAAGAAAGATTAGGAACATATGTCATCAAAAAAGAAAAGTCTCCTGGGTCACCAGCATATTACTCTCTTTTAAGGTTATGAGAAGACTAATACCAACTATGAATTTCAGCAGAATTTCCAAGGTCTTGTTTGTAAAAGTACTTCTGTAGGACAGCCTCATGTACCTACAGAAGTTCTACTGAAATCAGAGTTGCATTTGGACAGAGAGGTCTGTCCAATTGTCACTGCATTGCAATTACAGTATCTTAACAGAAAACAAAACAAAACAAAACAAAACAAAAACACACAAAAAAACCCAAAACAACCCAACCAAAAAGCAGTAAATGAAAAATACTTGTTTTACAGAAGAGTAAGTAAAATAATTGACATTTTCAGTTATTCATGTATATAATTAGCCAAAAAGCCATTCTCAAACCACACTATCTCTTGCAACAGATGTGCATCATTGTGTTCTTTGCTGAGTGAATGCCCTAATACTTACACTTAAATAGCATTCCTACTCAATAATCTCTCTGCTCAAATGGTGTTTCAACTAATGACTCTCAAATTCAGCTTGATAGACTGAACTTGCTGTGTCATTTTTTCCAGGGATACCTTGCTCACTCTTTTTCACAAGGATTTAAATGGATTTTCTTTATTTTTGGCTTTTCTCAGAGACAATGGTGCATGCAAAGAGCATGCTTAGGCTGCATAATGTGCACTGAACAGAAGTCTTGAAGTCCACAAGGCTTTACTGGAGAAGGCTCATGTCACATCAGTTTAGCAATTTTCCCATGGGGGTGTTCATACAGGCATTCTCAGTGAGAAAACAGGGTAAAATGAGCAGCTTTGTTGATTATGTGGGACATATTTTCAGTATGTTTTATACCATGTTTCAAGAGTTTCTTCAGGATATGGATCTCTTGCGAGAATTGTATGGACAGCTAGAGAAATGTTATATATTTCAGGAATAAATATTGACATGCCTAGTCCAGAAAACAAAAATAGGACAAATTACTTTGACCGAATCATGTTTGTCTATTTTTTTTTTAATTAGACAATTTTATTTACGTATAAAAATGCATTCCAAAAAAGTTACAGAGTCATCAAATGACAGAATTATTCAAGTTGGAAAAGACCCTTGGGATCATCAAGTCCAACCATCAGCCCGACTCTACAAAGTTCTCCCCTACACCATATCCCCCAACATCTCATCTAAACAACCCTTAAACACATCCAGGGATGGGGACTCCACCACCTCCCTGGGCAGCCTATTCCACTGTCTGACCACCTTTCTGTGAAAATTTTTTTCCTAATGTCCAGTCTGAACCTCCCCTGTTGCAATTTCAAGCCATTCCCTCTTGTTCCAACCTCTCCATAATGTCCGTTCAGGTAGTTGTAGAGAGTGATGACGTCTCCCCTCAGCCTTCTCTTATTCAAACTAAACAGTCCCAGCTCCTTCAGTCGTTCCTCACAGGATTTATTCTCCAGGCCCTTCACCAGCTTCGTTGCCCTCCTCTACCCTCGCTCCAGCACCTCGAGATCTCTCTTGTATTGAGGTGCCCAAAACTGGACACAACACTCCAGGTGTGGCCTCACCAGTGCAGAGCACAGGGGGACTGTCACCTCCCTACTCCTGCTGGTCACACTATTGCTGACACAAGCCAGGATGCCGTTGGCTTTCTTGGCCACCTGGGCACACTGCTGGTTCATGTTCAACTGCTTGTCAGTTAGAACCCCCAGATCCTTCTCTTCCAGACAGCTCCAGCCACACCTCCCCGAGCCTGTAGCCATGCAGGGGGTGGTTGTGGCCCAAGTGCAGGACCTGGCACTTGGCCTTGTTGAAGCTCATCCTGTTAACGTTGGCCATTGATTCAATCTATTCAAGTGTCTCTGTAGAGGCCCCCTGCCCTCATGCAGATCGATGCTCCCGCTTAACTTGGTGTCATCTGTGAATTTACTGATGATACACTCTATGTCCTTATCGAGATCATCAATGAAGATGTTGAACAGAAATGGTCCCAACACCGAGCCCTGAGGAACACCTCTTGTGACCCGCCACCAGCTGGATTTAAGCCCGTTGACCACCACTCTCTGGGACCGTCCATCCAGCCAGTGCTTGACCCAGCAGACCGTTCTCTCATCCAGGCCATGGGCAGCCAGTTTTTCTATGAGAAATTTATGGGGAAGTGTGTCAAATGCTTTTTGAAAATCCAGGTAGACAATATCCACAGCTTTTCCCTTGTCCAATAGTCTGGTCATTGTGTCATAGAAGGAGATCAGATTTGTCAGGCAGGACCTGCCTTTCATAAACCCATGTGACTACGCCTGATCCGCTAGTTATCCATTATATGACTTATAATGACTCTCAGTGGCGCTAGTTATCAGCACTATCTATATTTCTTAGGCAAAAGCTAACAAAACTTTAGTTGATTTAAATGAAATTAATAAAAATAAAAGACATTGAATTTACATAATCCAAGAAGAATAATTAATAGTTAAACATCCAAGCATAGTTGAACATTGTTGTCTACAAAAGCCATATGTGATTTCAAGGTGGCAGTATATCAAGTAAGAGTCAGTTAAGAGACTGATGTTGTAATATTCATTTGTATTCATTCCTGAAATGGAGCCTTTCACTGTAATTATTTTACCTTAATGCCTCTCAAAACACAAAGAGAAGAACAGAACAAGAATAAGGAGCTAGTATGGACCTTCCAGATGCCTATTGTAAATTCAGAAATGGTCTTTTTCTTAGTGTCTTCAGGGTCGATGAAAGTGTATTCACTCTGAACTATGTGAGGCTTATCCCATTCTTATTATCATACTTGTCCTTTAGCTAAAAAATGCTATAGAAAATTTTCTTACTGACTACCATACTGGACAACTTTTTAATATTGTGTCACTATGTCAGTATCCTTTTTTCTTGTCCTACACTGTATTGTGTATCTCAGACTATTTCGTGCCCTTGGACATCTGGCACACTATGGTTCTTGCCCATTGGATCAGGTGTTACTTAATTTAGTGGATAAATACTCTGCATTCATGTCAGGGGAAGAGTTAGCTAAAGGTGTGCATAAAATATTGCATTTAGCAAATTGCAAAGTGCAAATAAACCAGTAAGAGCCTATAGTAAGGGTTTGCATAACATACTTGTTTTTTACACCCTAGAAGAATTCTCCAAGCCAAATCTACATTGCCTGCTACAGAAGGTTGGCTTAATACCTAAAAAGAGAGGCCAGGGCACTTGTTCAAACAGATCCAGTACCCCTGGCTCTTAGCATAGCTAGCACATAAAGGAGATATAACCAGGCTGTGTTTTGAAAAGCAGCTGTGAAGTGAGGGGTTATGCAAAAGGCATGTATTCTGACTCTTGTCTTGGCAGGGGTGATTTCCAGATCCTCAGTTCCATTGCACTCCATCTAAATAGATTCAAGCTACTTAAAATTTACGTGACAAGACCTAATTTTTCTCAAGAAGCTTGCTAAATAGTCATGATGGAACTCGAGAGTAGGTATAGTAATATATATGTGTTGTTTATCTTTAGCTGCCATGTATCATGCTACAGGATCTGCTTTTTGCTTGCCATATTAACACACAGTCTTCCATTGGTTGCGTTATTTAGGCTTTATTGTCTGAAACATAGGCACACAACATTTATAAAAGGTCATGTTTTACAAATTCTATCTTCCTTGTACACACATGTAGTTGTATCATACTGTTGTTCTACCAAAAAAACTCTGAAGTCCAATGAACTCATCTGCTTGCATAGAAAAACCTGGTTTACATTCACATTATTGACAAATATCATCAGTGTGGAGAAGACAATAGAGAAGTTTCCAGTGTTTCTCAATTCTAGAGTCATGGGACACACTTTGGGCTTCTCAAGACTATCAAACAGGCTGAAGCATGGTCCTAATACTCTGGGTATTTTGGGGTGTGGTTTTGCCTGTTTGTTTGTTTGTTTTGTGTTTTGCTCATTTTTTAAGAAAATAAAATGAGCAAGATCTTATTGAAATATGCCATTGACTGCTACTGTGATGGCAGAAATTTTAACAGATATTTGAGAATGACAGTTTATGGATTCTTTTTATGTATTTAAAAATAAACCAATAACTGATTAGTATAACTTAAGGAAAAAAAAAATATTTCAGAATGTGGCTTGTAACGAGATGTTAAATGCAGAAATCAGGGAACTTTTTTTAGCAGTAGTCTAGTTAAAATCGACCAAAACTGCTGAGACTGAAAATAAAGTGTATTAATAATGTTTCTATGGAAAGAAACATTTCAAGCATTGGTAATGAATATAACAGGTCCTCGTGTTGTACAACCCAGCATGACAACTAAGGTTCTTTCACAGTGGAGAAATTTCCAGGTATTCTAGAGTCAGCATAGCTTTTTTTAATATAATTTCCAGTCTCAAAGCTGAATATTTATCCAAGGTTCTAGTTTGGGAGTGTTTTGCAGTGGGTATAGCCAGAGGCTATCTTCTATTAAAGCCTTTTTGAAATATTTGTGAGTATAAATAACTAAACATTATTATGCCAATGTTCTTTTTGGTGAAATCTTTGTTAACTTCAGTAGCAGTAAAGTACAAAAACAGGTTAGCAGATAAAAACAGGAGCATTAATTCTTGCTTTGGTACCAAAATTATTTTGGTACTGAAGTCCTTAGCTGAAATTTGTTTTATCAAAGCAACAAAGAATTCTCAGAACTAAAGAGATCCCACATTTAACATTAAGAATGTGCTGAAAAAATAGTAATTTTATCCTTGAACCAATATCAAGAAAATATTGAATCAAGGCTTAAATGCTGTAGATATAAAAAATTAAACAATACGGAAGTTGGGGAAAAAAAAAAAAAATCTCGTTTATTTTGAAGAAAGAAAGACACAAGTAAAATAAGATCTTAACTGACAGAAGTTTTCCAGAATTAAATGAATATGTGAGAAATGACGTAAGAAGCATGAGTAGCTGGATTGAAAACATATAGAATATACAGAAGCTTATAACACTATCTTAGAAGCAGGAAAAGACATCTGGGCTTCAAAGAATCATGCTGAAGAAAGGAGACAAATTTTAAATCTGTGAAAAAGAGACGACATTTCAGCAACTTTCTATGGTAGTTCCTCAGCCAGGGCACCTCCTCATATTGTCCTAGTTCTGCTGATTTTCAACAACAATAAACACCTGCCAAAATCAACCTGAAATCTATTTTTGACACAAAATATAAGATTACCAACTGTGTTAGGAGAGCAAACCCAACAAAATGTTTTTAAATTTTCAAGAACCATGGTATTTTGGATTCTATCCATATGAAATACTGCTCTTTTTCAAATACGTGAGAGCATTTACTGGTATTAAACAGCTCTGGGAATTGTCACTGTCATGAAGGAGATTAGTGTCTTGCACTCTCCTTATGGTATTTTCAACTTCTGAACCAGCCTGTAACTAAATTTTTATAATGAAAAACGTTTGCAGTACTAATGCTGACCTCATTTGTCTCTTAAATGCTAAATGAACTTTAACCTTATGAATCTAAAAATTCTTCTGTAGAAACAAAACTGATCATTTATACATAGAAATGAAAAATATTGGACTTACTAGTATCCAAGTAAAACACTGTCTGTGGAACAGAAAATGAACAGGTGATAACATTATTTGTGTCTCTCTTTTCATTTTAATCTTGTTAGACTCATTCCAGCAGGTTTATTTTCAGTTACATTAACAGAATGCAAAGGAACAGTCTCTCCTGAAGTTTTATTTACTCTAGAGAAAGTACTAGTGTCTATTACTCCAAAATGAGCTTTGTAACTAGAATAATGTGAACATCTGTTACCAGGTAAAATGAGGTGGGTTTGAATATTAATTAATGCCCTATTCTGCATACGTTGCTTTTCTTAGTCATCATTATCAACAGCTGCATTTCAGAATTAAGGACATACTGAGGAAGGAAGAATGAACTCCCTGAAAGAATAACGGTATTCTAAGTATTAAAGCTCAAGTCACTCTGTTTACTATTAATGAAAATGTCTGTGTATACACGAGTTTGAGTAATGTGTGTGGGCACAATGGGCACCAAAGGAAACACAGGAAGTGCCGTCTGAATATCAGCAAACAATTATTTACTGGGAGGGTGACAGAGCACCAACATATGTTGCCCAGGGAGGTTGTGTAATCTCCTTCTTTAGAGATATTCAAACGCCTCCTGGACTTGGTCCTGGGCAACCAGCTTTAGGTGGCCCTGCTTGAGCAGAGAGATTTGACATGATGACCTGCAGACGCCTCTTCCAAACTCAACCATCTCAACCATTCTGTGATTCTGTGTGATTCTGTGTATAGCATATGTTTGTACTTCTATTTTTACACCCTTACTGGAAACTCCTATTTGCTCTCTGGTTCCTTAACACTTCAAAAAGAGTGGGCAATAATTACATACAGCAATTCTCTTTCAGCCATAATACAAGATATAAATTATTCCCTATATCATTTATCTGTCACCATTTTCAATATCATCATCGGTAGTGAAAACTCTTTAGATTGAGTGAAAAACTGTATAATTCTCATTAATAATAATTGTAAATCAAAAATAAAACCTGCTTTGGTCTGGTTTTCAAATGCTGTGCATAGGTACTACAGTAAAATATGAGCAGTGCAGACACAGTTGTATCTGTTTCTTGTTTCGAGATCCTCTATAGATATGTTTTGAAAAATGTTTCAGAAGTTCAGTCCAAGAGGAAAGTATTTTTCAAAATTCTGGTATGTATTTTAACATTTTACATTGGAAATCCTTTGAAAATTAATCTAGACAGATTTGGAAAACTGGCCAAGGCCTAACTCTAAGGTTTTCCAATCAGTTTTCAACATGACAACTTTAATTATTACCTTAGTAGTTGATGAATTTTGATTAATGCTAACCAATCTCAATATATTTTTATTTTTTAAAAAGTTTTTATTTTAAAACAATCCAGACATCCTTTTATAAACCTTTAACAAGAATGGACAGTAGGCCTCATTTCCACTCAGTTTAGCTTTACCTGATGTCCATTGATCAGATTCTGTCCTGACCTGTTTTTATTATAATAACAACAGTGGGGAGTTATTGATACAGTTTTCTGCCTGCCCATGGAATATTATAACAATGGATTCAGTCTATGCACTAACATGAACAATCTGAAGCTACTTTAAAATCTGACTGCTCATGAAGTCTGAAGTTTCTCCTGTATAAGGAATAGTTCTCCCTGGCTTGTGTTTCAGATGTGTTAGCAGAAAATGAATGGGATATTTTAAGACTTTAATTGTGTATTACTACTTCATTAGAGATAGAGACATTGCAGATTTGCCCCTGAGTTAAAACTAATGACCAAATTTTCACTTCTTATACCCGATTTATCTTCAGTAGCACTCTCCTGGCCAGCATTCATACCCCAGGGGAAACCCAGATGTACTTGATCCTAAATGTTAATACAATATTGTCTCGTGACTGACTTAAAGCATGCCAGATGGGATGCTTGCCTAGGAACATTCTCAGGGTCCTGTCCTAGGAGAGTGCCTAGATCATTTCTTGAAAGGCCATGATGTATGTCTCTGACATAAGGCAGGCAGGTTTTTTTTTGTCTCAGAAAACTCTTGTCATTCATATTTCACCAGTTACAGAGAAGAGGGTTCGGGGGAAAAAGCATCACTGTTCACATGTCCCTTCAATAAATTTAGGATCAGTTACATGTGGGGCTTTCAGGAAAACAGAAAATACTTATTGTGAAATGTTTCCTTTCCCCATGGAGAAAACATTCTTTCAAGTTGTCAGTTCATACCTTTTTACATGTTTCAGAACTGAATATGTTGTCATTTGTAATGACACTAGCACCTGAATAAAGCACACTTAAGATAATTTACATGGTTTCCTTGATATCTGAAACATGATTGCCCTTTAAAATAAGGCCAGATACTTTGAAAGTTCACATGTAAAAATGCATTTTCTGTGAAATGTAATTAAACAGAATAAGGCAGAAGTCCACTATATTAAGCGAAGGAAGACTTTTAGAGCACAAATGGGAGGTAAGCTTTTCCTTTTCTATCAGGGAAAGATTCACGTGTCTTTGTTTTAGATTGGTCATCGATGGCATCATCTAATTTAGATTGTTCTGGATAAGTTTTTAATTATAAACTGTCATTTTTAAACTATCTTGGATCCTCATGTTTGAAGAAAGTCAAAATTTAGAAGGTGCATGAGGGCTTATAGAACAATGGCTCATTAAAGGGACTTCTGTCTACGCTTACTGTCAGTTCTACATAAACTTATAAAAAGTTATTGAAGTACAATGTAGTGGAATAGGAGCTTGCTCGATCATGCTTGTGGAATGTCTTTTGTAAAAAGAAAGTATTTTGAAAGCTACATCCTTGGAATGAACACGGATTCCAAAACTGACTCTGTCCAGTGAAGATACTAATCAGAAATGTACTTAAATTATTGAGTAGAAGGAAAATCAGGAACTCGGTCAAGTCAGTACTGAATTCTTACAAGTTGCCAGAAGTTTGGTGGTTTTTTTCCTGCCAATAGCAACAGGATCATAAGTTCTGCTTAGTTCTGTGGCAACAGGTTTGATCTTACTGATATTCACTGAGTAAGTGATAAATACAGGATCAGCTGTAACCTTAGAAAACAAGATAAACAGAGACTGGAGCAAGAGAGGTCTTCTAAAGGAAGATAATGACATCTTTGTAACATAACAACTGAACTGATCTTCATTGTTAGATGTTCTTCCCTCTAGCATTAATTGAATCTTTTAGCTGAACATCTTATTTAGTCACTGGCTCCCATGGACAGGACTAAAGAGCTGCATCAGTTTAAGGCATAAACCCCTCATCCTTCTGCTTTGATTTTCTGCCAGAAGTTATACAATGGGACTAGGGTAATAGAAGAAAAATGTGTTTATGCCTCAGTACAGATTAACTGGTGCTACTCAACTACTTCTAGCTTCAGAGGTGAAAACTTTTCTTCTGTCACCTTTACAGATTGTCCAGGGAAGTGGTAAGGTAAAAACTATCTTCAACTACCACAACTAGATTTGCCAAAGGTTTGGACCCTGTTCTTTTTACTGTCTCATCTAAGTCCATCTATTGTTAATCCATTTTTTAATGTTCCAATTTTTGTATGGTTTCTCTAAGGACTAAGACACTATGATTGCAATTTTTCACCAAAAAGATCCAATAACAGCACAACTCATGAGAAAGGAAATTTCCAATATAATTTATGCAGCCTGTTCTCTCTGATATTGCCGTCAATAAATTAATACTTAGTTTGTATATCCTTGAAAACTCATTAGGGGCTTTATGACAACCAGGGACAAAGTTGTGATGGTCCTGTCCTATATTTTTCCCTCTCGTTCAGTGACCAAGAAGTTAACTTCCCAAAGCAAATGACTACCTAACTCCTCTCAGTTAAAAATGAATAGGTACACCAGGAATTTGAAGAGGAATGAGAACAAACAAAACCTGGTGAGCTGTTTGTCTCCAAGTCTTACGTTTTATTATTTCATTCTCAGAATATCTACACTTTCATAAACAAGACTGATGATATATTCAGGGCCTTGTTGCCACAGATCTAAAGCACTTGGACAAAATGAAACACATTGAGCCAGATCTTAAGCATTGTTAGGAATCAACAACATCTCGTGCCATCTCAACATCCAATACTTCCTTTGGATGTTTTTAAGGATAATTTACCTTTTTTGTTTGGACATCTAGTGATTTTCTGCCCTCAAAGTGCAGCTAAAATAGCCTATTAATATCAGAAGAGCAGGAAAAAAAATGTTTCAGAACTGTGTTCAAACATGCTTCTGAATGAAATGCTCAGAAAAACTAAATATGAACTTATATGTTCTCCTGCTTCCTTTATATGAAATTGCCTAGAAACAGAACACAGCTGAAACAAACATTTCAGTAAGCTCCTTGAAATGACCCAAAGCCAGACATGTTTTTTTGCTAAGGGGCTGCAAATACTTAGGTCATATTACAGTTGATAGCAGTTTGTTTTGTTTGTCTGCCATAGCTGCAGATGACAGAGTTCCAAAACCTATTGACTTGAATAGGCTTTGGATTGACTGTGGGGGAAGGATTTCCACTGTGGATAGGAATGCTAAAAACATAATAACTTAAGGCTCCAGTTTCAGAAAAATTAATCCAATCTTTCTCTCTTTCTCTGTCTTGAACATACACACTCTTGCTTAGGATCAAATTTGCTCTACATTGTTCATATTAGATAACTATAAAATCACTGAAATCATTCATAGAGCAAGGTGTAATCCAGTGTCAACAAAGCTTTAAATACTTGCCTAGAGGTGGGAATTTTCCTTTCAGGCCTTTCTGAAAAACTATCAGGCACACCCTCAAATGAGGTTAACAGATTCTTACGTTTTTTTGCATACAACACTGTCATCAAAAAACTCACACTGAGTTGCAAAGGCAGGTACTCCATGGCTAGGGTATGCCAGAACTGGAATTTCTCTTTCTTCACCAGATAGAAACAACATAGCCTCAGGCTGGCTGTGCTTTTCTAGGACTATAACTCACAGACAGAGAGTGACTGGTCCAGACAGCACTCACCAACACATGCATGTCTCAGACTTCCTCAAAACTGAAAACAGGATTGGTTCAGTTACCAAGAAAAGAGACTGAGGCACAGCAGCCAAGTAGTTTGCTGCTATCAATCATATATTTTCAACTTTCAAAAGAAAAGAAATATCTTGAGAGAGCCAGGGGTGCATGAGAGGAGGGGAGTAATGAGGAGGGAGAGAGGAAGGGAGAGAAAGGAAAGGGAGCTCTGACTCAGTCAGTGAATCACTTTTTTTTTTCTCTGATCAAAGCTCAGAATTATCATGAACAACTGAAGATCTTCTGAAATGATAACTTAAGTATCCCAAGGAGACAAACAGTAATTTTCAGTTTTATCCTTTTTCTTTTGGCAATAATCCAAACAAGTAATAGCTATGGGATTCATTAAATCCACAAATTTCTGTTAACCAGATACTAATCTATCAAGATAAAAATAAATTAACTTTGAACAGGACAATGAAGAAGAAATTAACTATTTTTTGAAAACAGAAAGATGAAATTTCATGATGAACACAATAAATGCAATATCCAGAACTACCTTAAGTAACACAAAAATTGAAGACACACAAACTGAGTGAAGTCCTTAGAAAGTGACTCAGTGCATCCACCAGGATTTGCTGGGGATTATGGAGACTTTGTCTCTTCCTGGTTCTGTCACTGGCCCAATGGATTAATACAGACTAGCTACTTCTGTCAGTTTACTGATGCCTTTTTGATTCACTTAAGGATTGATGCCAGAGAAACATTATTTGAGATATGTTTCACTCAATACTTTAAAATATCTATTCCCTAAAAAAGTAGTAGATTAAAAGGATGTTGTTTTAATGTACATGAGTCATGTTATTAGGACATATGATACACGACAGTCACCGGAGCAGACAGGCAGAGGAAACTGGAGGCTGAAATCCATCTCACAAAGACACCTAGATTTAAATGATAACATGTGAGTGAGGTAAATAAAGATCTAGTCAGTGGAATCGGAGAGCTATTTGGGATGAGACCCATGCATAGGCATAGGGAAGCAGTGTCATTGGATATAATCTGGGTTTGCCCACCTTGCCTCCAGCTGCCAGAAGGATATGGATGTCCCAGAAGTGCTGCATCATATCTGCCAGCGCCATGCAACTGACTGAGTTACATTAGATGATCATGTTTAGTCACCTGAATCTTGCCCCAGCTAAGTGTTTACTTTGCAGATATTAACTTTAAGATTAATTGAATAGCCCCCAGGGACACTGACTACACTGTATAAGGTCTCCATTCAGTTGCCCTTATATATAGTTAACGTTGGCCACCGATCCAATCTATCCAAGAGTCTCTGTAGAGGCCCCCTGCCCTCATGCAGATCGATGCTCCCGCTTAACTTGGTGTCATCTGTGAATTTACTGATGATACACTCTATGTCCTTATCAAGATCATCAATGAAGATGTTGAACAGAAATGGTCCCAACACCGAGCCCTGAGGAACACCTCTTGTGATCCGCCGACAGCTGGATTTAAGCCCATTGACCACCACACTCTGGGACCGTCCATCCAGCCAGTGCTAGACCCAGCAGACCGTTCTCTCATCCAGGCCATGGGCAGCCAGTTTTTCTATGAGAAATTTATGGGGAAGTGTGTCAAATGCTTTTTGAAAATCCAGGTAGACAATATCCACAGCTTTTCCCTTGTCCAATAGTCTGGTCATTGTATCATAGAAGGAGATCAGATTTGTCAGGCAGGACCCGCCTTTCATAAACACATGTGACTACGCCTGATCTGCTAGTTATCCATTATATGACTTTTAATCATACTCAGGATGACCTGCTCCATGACCTTTACTGGCACCGAGGTCAGACTGACATGTCTATAGTTTCCTGGATCATCCTTTCTGCCTCTCTTGTAGATGGGTGTCACATTTGATACCCTCCAGTCCAATGGGACCTCCCCAGTTAGCCATGATTTCAGGTAAATCATGGACAGCGGCTTGGCGAGCACATCTGCCAAATCTTTCCGGACCCTTGGGTGTAACCCCTCTGGTCCCACAGAGTTGTGTGCATCCAAGTAGTGTAGCAGGTCTCTGACCAGCTCCTCTTCACCTGTGCTGACCTCAATCTGCTTCCCCTCCCCATCTCCCAGCTCATGAGGCTGGTGTCCAGGGAACAGCCAGTTCCACTGCTAAAGACTGAGGCAAAGTAGGCGTGGAGCACCTCAGCCTTTTCCTCATCCTTAGTTACCATGTTTCCCTCTGCTTCCAGTAAAGGAGGGAGATTTTCCCGAATCCTCCTTTAGGTGTTAATGAATTTATAGAAACATTTTTTATTATCCTTAACAGCTGTAGGCAAGCTGAGCTCTATCTGTGCTTTGGCTCTCCTAATGTTCTCCCTACGTAACTTCACTACACCTTTACAGTCTTCATGAGAGACATCCCCCTCTTCCAAAGGTAATAGGTTCTCCTTTTGTTCTTGAGATCCAGCCAATGGTCCCTGTTTAGCCAGGCCAGCCTCCTTACCCCCTGCTTGTTTTTCGGCACACGGGAACAGCCTGCTCCTGTGCCTTTAAGACTTTCTCTGGAAGTGTGCCCAGCCTTCCTGGACTCCCATATCCTTCAAGGCAGCCTCCCAAGGGATTTTGTTAGTCAATCTTTTGAACAGGTCAGTTTGCCCTCCAGAAGACTGAGGTGGCAGTTTTACCAACCCCTCTCTTTGTTTCTCCAAGGATCAAAACTCAATCCTCTCACGATCACTGCACCCTAGATGGCCTCCAACCTTTACCTCCCTCACAAGCTCCTCCCTGTTCACAAGAATCAGGTCCAGGAGGGCACCTTCCCTGGTCAGCTCACTCACTAGCTGTATGAGGAAGTTATCCTCCACACATTCCAGGAACCTTCTGGATTGTTCCTTCTATACTGTGTTGTGATCCCAGCATATACCTGGGAGGTTAAAGTCCCCCACAAGAACAATGGTAAGTGACCACGAGGTTTCTACCAACTGTTTATAGAAAGCTTCATCCACCTCACTGCTTTGGTTGGGAGGTCTGTAAGAGACTGCCACATCAAGATCTGCTTTTTTGGTCCTTAACCTAATCCAAACACTCTCAACTTCATTATCACTGTACTTGATTTCTGAGCTCTCACAGCATTCTCTTACATACAGGGCCACTCCACCACCTCTCCTTCCCTCTCTACCCCTCCTGAAGAGCTTGTAGCCATCAATAGTGGCACTCTAGTCATGTGAGGCATCTCACCACCTTTGTTATAGTTACTATGTCACAGTTCTTGTGCTGCATCATGGCTTCAACCTCCCCTTGTTTGTTGCTCATACTGTGTGCATGGGTATAGATGCACTTGAGATGAGATAATGATTTCAACACCTTTTTTTGAGTGTGGGCCCCATTGCCTATCAGACCCTTCTCAGGTGCTTCCATGATTTCTAAACATCTTCCCCTTCTCTCAAATGAAATGACCGAGGGAGAGCCCACCATCCTTCAGTCCTTGGTATGCTTCCCTTGAGCTTATTCCTAACAGGCCCAGTTGTCTCCCCCTCCTCCCTCATATCTACTTTAAAACCCTATCAATAAGACCTGATAACTCCTGCCCCAGAATCCTTTTCCCCCTCTGGGACAGCTGCATCCACCTATTTCATTTGTCGCCAGCAGACCAGCTCAGATGTAGACACATTTAGATGCCTCATGCTAGAACTGCATCTTACATTCCAAACCCCAGTAGGATTTAAACTTGGGATAGGTGCTAAGTTTCTCTTCAGAGGCATCGAGGCAGCTCTGTGAAAGCACAGCGGTGAAATATCTGGCACCTGCAACACTTGGGGACTGAAAATTAAAGCAGTCAGCATGTGGTGATCATACAGTTAAAAAGCAATAGAGCTGTAGTATCTAGTATTAATTTGTGTCTGTAAATTTTGCCTAGAACCTCAACTTGCCACCAAAACAATTTTTGAAGTCTGATCCTAATTCACTGATGAACCATTATTCTTTCTATGACTATTATTCTCTCTATTATTCTCATTATTCCATGACCATTATTTTATCTATTAGGACCTATTAGCAATTTAAATATAGTTTTAACTGACTAAGGAGGGAACAGGTGTCAAAATTTCAGTTTATATACTTCAATTCATCGATATTTTCCAACATTTTAGACAGCTAGGATTTCTTTTTATTCAGAACTTTTTGTGAAAACTTTCTTCTGAAATATAAATTTCCTGCAGTCCTTGTTTTTCATTTCTGAACCTTTATAAATATGTATGCAACAATTGTGCTCCCATTCTTATTATCTCTCTCATTAAAATAAAGAGAATGGATTGAAATAACTTAAAAAAAAAAAAACAAACAAAAACAAACAAACAAACAAAAAACCAACAACTTCAGTTCTTATTCTATAGGTTATTTTGTGAAATAGCACAGCGTTTGAAACCAAAGCTTCCTGATTAAAAGCCAATGTATCTCTTGCATCCTGGTGATAGTTATATTATGAAGACACATGCTTTCAGTACTATGGACTACATGTGAATTAAACATCTGCCTAGAATTATAACTTCAATATAAAAAAAAACCTATTAGAGAATCAAATTATCATCTTGCAAAGCTGAGACACTCATCCTTCTCTAGGGACTTTCAGATATTAGACTGATGCAATACTTGTTCTTAGCCAAGTAAATTCTATGCTACTTTCTTTGTTTCATAATGTATAAATATGTACATGCATTGTTTATAGACTGTGTATACTAACCAAGGCCAGGTCTGATTCATAGCTGTGAAATTAATCATCCTCTATGTACAGGGGATTTCAGGGAAAATTGTTTTATATCAGTACCCTAGCTCTTCACAGTGTTCACTTTCTTGTGTGGCAAAGCTTTAAGGCCAAGCAGCACAAATGGTAAAATAAATCTATGATTAAGTAACAGGCTCAGAGAACAGAAGATAAAAGGTACGAGCAAACAAAAGAGCCTAATAACTTAAAACATAAATTGAAACATAAATGTAAAGCCTTCAAAGCATAAGTCAACAACTTAATGCATTAACTATTTGGCATAAGAAAGACATTTACCCTATAAACTATTCCTTCAGCAATCTCCTTGTCTGATACATATAGCAATGCACAACAATGGAAGGTTGTCAGTCCTGCCTGAACATGCAGGTGACAGGAATTCAGATGGAAAAAGATCAGTAGGTACGTCTCAAAGTGTGAATCCAGAATAATTTGTGAATAACTTTAATGTGTGAAAACAGCAGCAAAGGCTTTTCTGCTGATTCATAGTTTGAATTGGCATTTATAAAGTTGTGCCACTGATGATTTGCTAAAATTACTTTGAACATGAGGCAGCACAAACCAAAGGGGTAAAAATTTGTCTCTTTTAGGATCAGGGGAATAAAAACTCAGGGTTCTGAACACGCAGACAATATTTTTAGTAAAGTAAAATCGGTATCTTTCAAACATTGAACAAGTTCTACTTCCAGATATGTTGTATGATATTATTGAATGGAAATCAACAATCAGCAAGGAGGCCTATGCAGTAGGTTTCATTGCTAGTGCCTTGTAACACCATAGAAAATGCAATACCACAGGATTTATGAGATTAATATTCTCTGGAACAGAAGTTATGGACCAAGCAGGATACCCATAACACTGGAAATTACACTAGACAATGAAGACAACTCACAGAGATCTAGAGAGACATCTCCAGATGTAGAAGTGTTAGATGGCAGTCTCCAGCAACTTGTGCAAAATATGTTCTTTCTTCACTCTTCTTTTTCACCCTTCCACTCAAGAAAGACTTGTTCAGAGGTGCTCTGCATCAGGGGCTATGCTCCAGTAAAAATCCTGAGACAGGAGAATAAGATCAGGAGCTTCAGAGTAGATCTAATCAGTCTGCACTGCTCAGTGGGCTGACGCAGCCTTAATAAAAATAGCCAATGGATGGAGTCAGATGCCTCCGAACAACAGTTCTGAAAGTTTGTGTACTGAGGAAAGATCCTGTGGTCATAGGACTTCCACGTCCTTCTGCTTGAGATCTACATCCTAGGTCTCTCTCCAGAGCCAGATGGTTAGCATCTTTCCAAGAAATCCTAGGAAGAGATCAGGCAGCTCCCTGTAAAACAGTTTACACCAGTAAGACTCGAGTCATTCCTCTTCCTAATCTCTAATTACAGACTAAAACTTCCTCCTGCTTTCTCTGTCTGCAATACCCTTCTTTCTGAAGGCAGCTCCAGTGTATGAAGGAGGGGTTACCAGCACATGGGATCCCCTCTAGGCCTTTACTACAGTACTGTGATTTACAGAGCACAGCTTGGACATAGACTGTGGGGAATGATCTGACCCACAGAGTATTATGTGAAATGAAGAAAATCACTCCACTAACAACTATGTTTAAGAAAATAAAAAAAATTTACACCTAAGCCTGGAAGAGGATTTCAAGCACTAAACTGTAGTTTCATAGACATTCTTAACTGTAGCCTTGAGATGTGCATCAAAACACTTCAGTGAAAGAATCTCAAAGAAAACTGCTGCTTTGGCATTCCCTAGTAACTGTCTTAGTGTTGTCAAGCCAGTTTTTAGAGCCTGTTTCCAACTGAATACACAGGATACAGCACGGAGATCTAACTCCTCATTGTGAATGCTATCCCCATATTTATGGCACCTAGATTTTAGGCAACATAGTGCTAAGTTGTATTAGCTCCTAACTCATACCTGAAAAAAAAAAACTTTTTTGACTTATTGAGCACTGGATTTTAGTAACTCTAAACATTTTTGAGAATTAAAATGTTTCTTTTAATTCTCTGTTTAACACTTTTTTTCAGGAAGATTTAGATTCCTGTTTGCAAAATAGTAGAGTGGAAAAGATCTTAAAAAGAAGAGTAAATCTTAAACTTAACAGCAGAAATTGTAAAACTCATTCCTCCTGAATGCATAAGCCCATGTAGAGAACAAGAGATCATTAAAGTTAATATTTTTCCATTCCATCTACCTATACTATTTTTAGGACTTTATTGTTTCAGACTTTTGAATCCTGTTCGTACTGAAATGGTGATGTGCCATACAAAATAGAAATTGAAAAATGCTTATTTTCTTGGCTCATGACAGTTAAGTAGGTGAAATCATCCTGGTTTAATTACAAAACAGTTCTCCCCAAACTATATTTCTTATGTTTAATGCTTTTTCCCCTAATAAAATGCAAAGGATTATTACTATATAGAAAATGTTATGTCATTTCTTGACAAAGAAACAATATTTTTTCTGTCTACCATGTGTTTAAATATTATTCACTTTCCTTGTTCAAACAATACCACTGATTCAAAACCAGCTTTTGCATAAAGCAGGATTTGACCTCATTTAGGTTCATCCTGAAGAAGATATTTAGGGAAAATGAGTAATATGGTGAGAAATGTTAGTCTGGGGTCACAGGGCAGGGAAAGTGGTTTGTAGCCGTTGTCTTTATGATGAAAGTACATTTTTTTAAATAGAAGTAAGATGAGCTACTCAGAACCAGGTTATGTTCCCCATTACACTGGAAATATCACTACAAACTTAAGAACTGTCTCACACACTACATGTCAAGTATTCATTACATGTTTTTGATTTACATCTTTAAGTGCCAACTGATATAAAAGACATTATGTCAAACATTTGTCATAACTGTTGTATTCTGAAAGTGCCATTTCTTGGGCTCAGAAAACACATAGTTCTACTTGGAAGTGCTGACTTCTCCTGCAAACACAAATGCCATGGGCATTCATTCAGAAGGACAGCTGTCAGAGAAGAAGGAGTTATGTTCTTTTCTTGATGTCTGTCTTGATGCCAGATCATATACTCAGAGGCAAGAAACTTGAATTCAAATCTCCTTAAAAGTGAACTCTACTAGACATTTTTCTCTTTCAAGAAGAGGACCTCAACTACCAAACTCTTAAGTTATTGCCTGTTCCTCCTGGTGGTGCTTTTGAAATAACCTCTGTCTGGAGTTCTAGCAAAGAAGTTTACTCCCAGTCTATGAGCACACTGTTCACCTGAGAAGAGTATTCCCACTATTGATTCTGTATTTTACATGATTCCTTCTTGTATTACAAGTGAGAGAAGGAACTAAAATTTTCAATCCTTTGTGATCTACAGAGTGGGAAATCATATTCCTTTCTTCACATTCGAGAAATTATGGAATATTTCCCTGAAAAATAGAAGATAAGATGTTGATCATTTCAGTAGTAGGAAAAGCACTAAACTACCATTTCATATGACCTGAAAAAATGTTACAGGTGTTGCTTTGAATGGTTTAGGTTGGGAAAGACCCTCAAGATCATTAATGCTTGTCTTGATTTATTTTGAAAGGGATAGTTTAAGGAATTTCCCAAGCTGTGAATCCTAATCTCAAATATGGTGAAACACATGAGTATCTGTAATACAAAATCTCTCTTTTCCTCGGGTATGTTATTAACAGATGTCTGCCTCCTGCACTTTCTGCAAACTCTTTACAGGAGTACATTGTTTTAAAACAATACAACAAAGACTCAGAGTAAGCTTGTACCACCTACCCAAAGAGACCTTAAAAGATCCCCAGAAAATCATCACAGAAGAATAACACAAGGTATTAGAAACAGAATAGCATTCAAGAATTGGAAAGTGCTTTCAAGCAAGAGAAGTGGAATTGAGTAAGAACTCTGGCAAGTCTAGAATAAAATAGGCCAAAACCCACTTTGTTTAAATAACTGCATGAGGGATAAAAACTACGAAAAATACTTCTTTAAACTTATCAAAACCAGGAAGCATGCCAGTTTGTCTTCAGGGCTGATAGATGATATAAAAGGAAAAAGTTATTTCTCCAACAAGATGCAGTCATAGCAGAAATACTTAAGTGAATTATTTGCATTGGTATTCCCTATAGGGGAACATAGGTAAGGTCTGACACTGAGCCTTTCTCTATGGCAGACAAATTCAAGTAAATAACTCAAACTGAAGTGTGCTTAGAAGAGTTTTAGAGTTCTGATGAATTGTTTATCATTGATACCATGAAGAAAGCAAAATGTTTTCCCTTGAAAATTCAAAATCAGATTATATTTGAGATTGTCAGAATTGCTCAGATCAGCACGGATGCTGAAAGATTAAAGGTACTGAATGAAATGGTGTGATTTCAAAGAATCTGTCAGGAGATATCCAGGAAACTACACACTAGTAAGCCTCTTTTGTCTTGGACCAAGAAACTGAACTGCACAATGAATGATATGAATAAATATAATTTAATAGAGAATGTTCAGCATAATTTTGCTGAGATAAATCGTGCTTCACTACAGATTGTTTGAGAGAAACAAGAATTATGGGTGAGATACATAATATACTATACCTGGATTTTAAAAGGACTTTCAAAAAGATCCTCAAAGTTCTTAACAGGAAAGGTCCTCTGCACAGATTAAAAGCTGGGAAATAAATAATGAGAACAAATAATATGAAATGTTATTAGTGGTAACCCATGAAGATCTGCACTTCAATGCATGTGGCTAAACATAAATGTCCTGGGGTGAAGAGGAACACAAAAATTTTGTTGATACACATATTTTCAAGGCAGTCATGCCAGAAACTGACTTTAGAGAGCTGAAGATATTATATGATACTGAACGATTAGATATTCTAAGGTCAAATGAAAATTGTTGATAAATATAAAATAGATAAAGTCTAGTTACTCATATAACGTGATGGACTTTAAATAAACTGCTTTTAATGAGGAAACAGATCTTTGGATGATTGCTATTTCTCCAGAATCACCAGTTTAATGATCATCAGCAATCAGAGGACAATACAATGCAAATAGAGAAAGAATAAGAAACCTTGTACCACTGTGGAAATCCATGGCAAACACAGGCTTTCTATCCTATATAAAGTACTCCTCACCATCTCCCTCTCCAAATAAAAACTTGTAAAGGTATAGAGAGCTGTGACAAGGATGATGAGAGGTAAGGAATGTTTTCCATATGAGAAGATTTTAAATAGACTAGAACTCTTCTCAGAAAAAGAAGGAACTGAGAGTGATTTGATAGGCTGTAAAATCACAAATGAGCAAGAAGGTGATTAGGGAATAATCATTCATTGGATTTTATAACACGAGGATGAGAAAGCACCGAGTAGAATTATCAGGCAGTAGGTTTGAGGGAAGTAGATGGAGTACTTTTTCACACAACACCTCATTATATTGTGGAGCTCACTACCACACATTATTTCCATTGCCAGAAGTGTAAATGGATTCAAAAACACATTTTAAAAAAAAATTAAGGACTGGAAGATTCATCAAAAACTAATAAACCTGATGATGTGGTGCAATCTTTAGTTTGATAAAGCCCCAACAAAAGATGACTGTAAACTGCATTGCTGTGCAGTTACCAAAATATTTGCTGACCATTACTGACAATATGATACTGGCACAGATGAATTTTAAATCTGACTAAAAGTTTTCTTAGCTTCTGTCACAGTTTCCAGTGAGTTTCCATTACTCTGAGAACAATTTCTAAGGTACATTACCCCTGTGTTCAGTCTTTAGTGAGTATCTTCATCTGACAATTTATTTGAGCCTGTATGTTACACATCCACATCCCCATTCATCTATGACCCTCATTTTAGGTCAAATAAGTCCAACCAGGACCATATTTCTCCCTCTGGAAATACATGTTCCTTTCCTTTGACCACTTAGGTTTTTTAATTAGGCATTTCAGTTCCATCGTAATAGTTGGATGGGGAAGATCTGGATGATAGAGGAGTTTTAGATTCCTTTGGGTTTAGGAAAAAAATAAAAAAAAAGAAAAGAAAAGAAAAGAAAAGAAAAGAAAAGAAAAGAAAAGAAAAGAAAAGAAAAGAAAAGAAAAGAAAAGAAATCTAGAAACTAAGAGGAAAACTATGAACACTGTTATAAAATAAATTGAAATTATCTGTGATAATTGTTAAAACTCAAACTGCCAACAATATTAAGATGTAATATTTTTAATGTGTAACACATTTCCACATGTGAAAATTTCAGTCTTTAATTTTGTTTTAACCCACCTTTTCCAGCCTCCTATGTTTCAATAATATGAATAAAACACTAAAAGTTATTTATCTGTTAAACCCTTTCCTTGTTATTGGACTGCAGAAGAATGTTATTGAACAGTGGGGAAAAAAAAAAAAAAAAAAAAAAGTCACAGTTTATAAGGAATTTAACTGAAAGTACAATGAAGATTTTTTTTCATATTTTGTAGAGAAGACTCAACAATATAAACAAAAACTGAAGTGTTCAACATTTTTTTCAACACATGCACTATATTCTATTCCAGGTATTATATAGTATCTGTATACAGACCATTCCACAAGAATGACTCAGTGCAACTATCTCAGAAATAGAAAACAGCCAATAGTACTGCTAAATACATAATAATAAGATAGAATACATTAACCTGAAGATGTTTGGTTCATTTGAAGAACAGAGGAGGTCAGTACAATATCCCAATCAGCAGTATTGCTTTAAATATGGAAACTAAATGCATTCAAATGATAACAAATATACTTTACTTGACTATTATGGAAAAAAAAACCCAAAATGCAATAGTGGTTTAATTATGCTACAATGTTACTGTTACGGAAACTCTCAAAATAAACAAACAACCACCAAAAATAATAAAAAAAAAAATATTATCCACACAATTAACTAGCCATTTGCAACCATTCTACTACAGGTTTGAATGCCCATGGTAAGAGAACAGAACAATGTCCTAGGGTTTAACAACAACCCCAAACACGGAACAAAGCACAACTTCCTAGGGTTTAACAATAAACCAGAACGTGCTATCACTCACCTAACAATGAGGACTCTCAACCTGGAGGAATGTCCTGTGGCAGTGTCCCAACCTAAGTAACCTCAAGTTCCCTTGGGTAGTGTCCTGACCCAAGGCAAGGGTCATAGACCAAGTCATGCTCCTCCAGGGGAGGAGTAGCTCAGAATGGCTCCTGCAAGGGACTCCATTTATACCCAGGCCAAATCTGATCTGTGGCTCCCATTGGCCAAATGTCCCAACTACAGTGAAGCCCTGAGAACACAGGCACTCAATAGTTGCTACACTTCAGCAGCGAAGAAACCCTATTTTCATTGAGTGGGTGCACCTGCCACAGTTACCAAGTAATTTAAGACTTGCAGAGAATAGATCACCATGTTTTCTTTTTTTGGTTTCAATATTAGGTATGCTATCAGCCCATTCTTTTCCTGTTTGGTCCCGACACATCACTGCCCTCCTCTGTATAAAAGGAAGTTATATGTTTTTCTCTATATGTGGATAAAAAGATAGATATTTCTTCTGTATTATAATATCTTTGAACTCACTGGTAGCTTTCTGAGGGGGACTCTTCTAATTCCAACTCCAACTCATCAGGGAACTGATCAGTGCTTTAGAAAATGCAAATTTTCTTCACTAAGAGACCCCTGTCATTGTATTACTGTCAAAGAATGTAAGAAAAACATCAGCTTTTGTAGAATGTGCTTTCATACTCACTTCATTGTCAAGTCCAGCCTCATTTGAAACAACTTACTAAGACATTAAGTCCCTCTTATAGACTTTGAGTAGTCACACAAATTGACCAATTTACATATGTCTAGGTTCCAGGACCTACAAGAGTCTCTTTTAGTCTCATGAAACCAGTTGCCAAAATCTGTCACCCATAAGCCACGCAATATCTTGAATTACTTCATGTATGGCTATAATTTCAAGCTTTGGTGAAACATATTTATTCACAGAAAAGCGTCCTGATTTTCACAGGTCCTGTACAATAAGCCTTTACAGAGGTTTTCTAGATAAAAATTTAAGTTTAAATAGGGCAAGATGCTTTAGGTGCCTAAAAACAGATTGAAATGACTTATGTTTGAAAAAATATATGCTTCGATAATAGCCTGCCTCTCTTGTTGCTGGGATGTTATTCGTGTTTCAGGCAGTTGGAGATTGAGAAAAGGTGTTCCCTTTCAGTACTCAAATTTCATGACACTGCTATTTTTTTCTCACCACATGGGAAATCCCATACAAGAGAGAAGATATATATGAGTACAACTTGCAGTTACCTCAAGATGACAAATACCATGATGAAACAAAATAAATTTCTCATTAAAATAAACCACATATCAGATTTTAGCTCAGATTCAGTCAGCTCTCAACTAAGGAAATATGGCTTAGCTATAGATCACGGAGTAAATACATATCTGCTTTGCTCAGAGTGGCCCATAGAGAAACAAACAGAAATATGAGATAGCATTGACTATAAGAATAAAGAAGAAAGCCTTCCAAGAGCAGATCATCTCATGCTTTTACCAATGTATCCCTGAAAGGAAAAGATGCACACATCTCCTTCCCTTTGGCAATGCTTAATTATATTATATCAAAATAAGCTGTGGAATTCAAGGCCAAACATATCCTGTGAATGCTGGATCTCATACTGCTCAGGGTATTCCATGTCGCTGGATATAAAGTCATGAAGAAATTAAGTTTACTCAAGGTCCATCAAAATTTAATTAATATCCTTTGCCATAGCTAAACAGATTTCTAAGGATCTTTATTTATGTAATTAAAAATAATAAAAAAGTAGATTTGGAGAGTGCATAAAATACTGGAAATAAGAAAAGAAAAAGTAATAGAAAACTCACATTACATGTGATTAGCTTTCTTCATCCTTTAATTAAAAAGACCATGCAGATAAGGTATGTGCTTAGCATTCAGTTTAGTCTCTTCAGACTGACTCCATCTCAGAAAAAGCAATCTTGAAGTGCTTTAGGAATTTTTTGATGGATTTTTTTTTTCCATAGTATTGCATTGTTTCAACAAAAGGAAAAGATTTTTCAAAAGTGTATACATTAACAAATTTTCTTTGGGCAAATTTTCATGTCTACCAGGAAGAAAACTCAGAGCAGGAATGCTATTGCTGCTTCTACCTCACCTATCTTTCTTTCACTCCCCCTTAATCATACTCCATTCTCAATTTCATAAAACCTAATTTTGTCTTGACTCAGACATTCAACAAAATCTACACAATGATTACGTTCAGGTCAGCTTGCTTTTGTGTAATTTCTTAGATATACACTAGGGAATAAAGTATTCCAGAATAAACAGGTGAACTAACATTCCTGACGTGAGAAAAAGAAGCCTTGAATGGCTGACAGGATTTCGGGCCTGATATTTGAAATGTCCTGGCTGTAAGGTACATCTTGTCTTTCTTGGATGAAAAGTCAAGCTTAATATTTTTCTAAAATATTCATTTCATTCAATTCAAGGTTCAGTCATGAGTAAATTATATAGGCCTTAATAGGTCATCAAATGTTTTTTTCTCAGCTAAAGTAGTTGAACAGCTTTTAGGGAGTTCTTCTAAGAATGGGACAATCATTAGCCACACACTTCATTTCAAAGAAATAATAATGGGTTGTTGGATGGATCCTAATCCTTGTGTAAAACTCCCATTCCACTTGAAACAAGCACTATATAGTAACAGAGTAACAGCTCTTCTGTTTGTGCTCTTCTTTAGGGAAAAAAAACATAAAACAAACAACTAAAAAAACCCATCCCATACATGATTGCATTTCACTGTAAAACTAATAACTAAAATAATTTCTGGTGAAACAGAGTTTAAACAAAAGTCAGGCAAAGCAAAATGACTGTTGTATTTTTAAAGGATATACACTGGTGCTTTGATAGTCACTGTCCTAATTGAATAGTTGGATGAGAGTAAAAGTGTCCATTTCTATTATGGAGTTGACTTTACACTTCTTTAAAAGATCCATTTGGTACCATTTTTATTATCTTATGGTTTTGCCACAAACATATGTTTATTGCTAGCACTCCTAGCTAGATATCCTGGGTTTAAAT
This sequence comes from Athene cunicularia, assembly GCF_003259725.1. Classification (NCBI taxonomy): domain Eukaryota; kingdom Metazoa; phylum Chordata; class Aves; order Strigiformes; family Strigidae; genus Athene; species Athene cunicularia. The sequence continues at coordinate 71,995,652 of NW_020799092.1, forward strand.
TTAAATGATGAATGCTTACTTAATTTTTAAAACATTACGTTTATTACATTTTGAAAGCACACACATACACTCACTGATCCTATTTGGATTAAGATTTGATGAATATAAATTTTAAATTTTTAAGCAGAATCTGCACAAACCAGACATGCTTTGAGAATTCATTTGGTTCCCTGCTTTAGGATGTTTTATGTAACCCATTTATCTATCCATTCAGTACAAAGTAGGAGAATCAGCTATATAGGTAAGGTAAGGTAAGGTACAGAAGTCATATAACGTAGAAGTATTTGTAAAGCTAATGCTTTCAGGAATAGGCTGATTTTCCATGGTTTTCATTCAATTATTGATTTAAAATTGCTTCTTCCTGATTATTCATACTGAACTATACATTCTTTGTCATGGTCTTCAGTATATATTCCAATATGGGATACCTCAAAGCTGTGAGATGTTAACAGTCCCCTCTGCCTCTTGCTATGTAGGCACAGATTAATTCCTGTAGGAGAGGTTTCACTATGAGTAACTCAGTTGATGCTATCAACCCCGGTTCCATCTCGCTGGGAAACTACTAAGATTCTCACACTTGTTTGCCATTGGAGGCAATGATAATATCCACAGCACTATTACATGTATTTTTCACTCGTGAGGATTAAAAAAAAAATCAAAAAAAAATCACCTGATTTTTCTTTAAGCACGAGATATAACTATAGAATTCCATCAAATCAGAGTAGATTTAAATATAAAATTGGAAATCAAGATACTAAAGTCATGAACAATAATGAAACACAAATTAAGATGGTATATTATTTATTCCCATGTAGAGACCAGCTTCAAAATAAATTGTAGATCTTGTTGAACCATCCGTAGCTAAATTATGTGATGGCTCCTCTGTCCATATTGACTTTTCCCTTGAATATTACCACTCCCTGAACAAAGCATTTCAGCATACTCCAAAACAGAAACCATGTGATTTTTCATTCTTATAATCTGTGATTCTGGTCTGTATTTAAAAAAAAAAAAAAAAAAGCTTGAAGTCTAAGGCCCATAATGCTCCAAAAATCATTAAATTACATGCTCACTAAAACCTGCTGACTACTGAACATAGAAACATTTTTTGTTCCACATATTTCAGCTTTCAGTGCACCCCACAATTGCCTTTATTTGCTAGATTTTATATTATGTTTGATTTTGCCTCTCATAAGTATTTGGAAAATGAACATTTCACATTAATATCGTGACACATAATATTTCTTTCTCTTCCATGTCCCACAGGCAGTAAGTCACCTGCCTCTTTTTTTTCTCTCCCATATAATATAGCTAACAGTAATTCTCTTACAGACACGTCCTCCCTCATCTTTGTTTCACAATTCCCAACTGTCATTTGTCCCTAAAGATCTAATTGTTAATGTGTTTAGTAAACTTTGGAGCAATCTCTTTCTGGCTTTGGGGACTGCACCATTTCAGACCTGAAGAAAGGCTTCTGTGCTGGAAGCTATGTTCAAACTGTATCAGCTGCTCTAATAAAGGTGTTCCCTTGAAGAAAGCTGTCTGTCTTAGTGAGGACACCTCTTCACTAACAAAAACACCTGGTTTTTGTTATCCATTAGTCTATCTTTTAATTTTAGTTCAATAATAAGAAGAGATTGAATGTGACTAACAATTGATATAGTGCTAATATAACATAATTAGCACAGTATGACTAGCAAGTAGTCACATATCACTGAGAATAAATAAATCATTACTTTGTGAATAACCACTGAAATGTAATGTATTCACAAATATAATGATCACTGATTTTGAAGTAAAATTAGAAGTATACAGAAGTTAGTATAAATTATTTAGAAAAAAAAAAAAAAAAAAAGACCAACTTTTCAATGAACAATCCAGCTGAGCTTAGGCTATATCAAAAACTTGGAGGCATCATCATTACAATTATAGATGAAGCTGTATGATTTCACCTTTTTTGGTATTATATTTCAAAAGCTCTTTGTTGAAAGAAATGGTGTGATGGAGGCAGGAGTGATGAATGCACTGAAAAATTGCTTCCTGTCATAAATGACTTTATAAACCTACTGGGAAATTTTTCATGTCTACATCTGGTAGATGGTGACTAATGCAGGATAATCAAATTAGAAATCATTCAGCCAGTAGGGACTAGTGACCACACAAAGGTCCAGTGACTAAAGCAAGATTAGAAGTTGGTATATGTAAATCACAACTGATTCTAATCAGAAACAGATGCTTGATTTCAGACAGGTCTTCATGGACAAGATGTCAAAAAAGATTAGAAATAATTGAGTAGATGGAGACAATGACATGCAGACTATCTTATAGTACAAACAATTGGCAGAAATCTATGCAAGTAGGTATGCATAGTTTAAATACAGTGTCCACAGAGAATATATATAACAAAAAAAATATATTACTTTCTACCTGATGATCATGTAATTTAAATTAATAATATTTAGTGTGTACATCATGTGTAAACATATTGTGAAAATGTGGAATAGTTGATCAAATTGGACATATGAGATAATACTTCCATTCTCTGGTTCATCATGGGCTAACACCATTAGAATCAAGCATTTGTTATTAATTTATAGACTAAAAGTATGCTTTTGAGGATTACAAGTTTATATTTATTCTAAACCAATTCTAAACTGTATATTTACATTTTTTAAATGTTCCTACCAGTGAACACCAGTTAAAAATAATAGACTAACTGCAAAATAAATTTGCTGCAGTATTTATTAACTCAATTTCTTTGTTTTCTTCTGGAACTTTTACAGCAACTATGTGAAATATTTTTATACTTACTGTTATACATCTTTTGGATTTTTTTACAGATCCTATGTAGAATTTATATTGGTGCCTAATAAAGAATATAGGAGTTAAATAAAGGGACAGTATAATTTTTTTTTCTGATCTAATAATTTTCATAATTCATTGTCATAGTTTAGGGGTAATGAATGAAGATATGTGTCTCCATCGGTACTTTAAAGAATAAATACTAAACATATAACACGTCCTCCTCCTACTACCTTATTCACATAGGTGCAGAGAATTAAAGGGCATGAAATGTATGTTGTATTACACAGGTTTGAATTTATGCAGTACATCTTATGCAAAGAATGTTCTAAACTGTATCTGGAAGGATATGTTTTGCCATATAAGGCTTTCTAGTGCTAGCAGAAGACAACAATGCTCTCTCTATAAAGCCATGAGAATATTTTACCAGTAATAAACATAACAGTGAGGATTGAGAAAAGTTTGATATTCAGATAACGAAGTGCTTGTAAAAAGCCAGGGCATAAATTAATTTTGCTAAATGACTTATTTTTATGATTCTCCAATTTTTAGTTATTTTCTGCTTTTGATAGGTGATTTTTCAGACTCCTATTTTTTGCCAACTTCTCAGCCTGAGTATTCATGTGATGCATTTACACATCACTCACATTTTTGACTGGCCAACTAAGTCTCACATGGCTCCATCTCCTGTTTGGATGACAATTTTACAAATTATATTTGCTGATACTTAATCACAATTCTGTACGTAAATACTCCTGTGAGTTGAGATTTAGAGGAACACATACACAAATACTACACTGACATAAATGTTCTTCTAAGCCAAAGAACAATTTAGACAAAGTAAGAGTTGGAGAATGTTAGTAAAAATGTGAGTCAGAGGCTTTCCTGCAAACTGGGTGGGTGGATAAGTTTAATAGAAAGGACTGAGCTTACAATAAAGTTAGACCTTTAGCTGACTGAAAAGGGCCATCGGAAAATTTTTCCACCAATGTCTTTTAGCAAAATGTACTTTATTGATTTTAATGGTAGGATCTTCAATATGGGTTTGGGCATAATGTAAAAGATTTTTTCCACTATCATGTTTATAATATGCCTGGAACTCTTGCAGGTAAATGTGATGATATTTGAGTAACAATTATGCACCATTAAAAGCAGTGTCATTAAGAACAGGCTCAAGCTGCTGGCTGCTATTAGAGCACATATAAGTCATATATACTAAACATAATGTCACTAATCCAAGGATGAAATCATACTCCAGTGCAGAAAATAGGAACTTCAATTTACCCAGCCATATATAATTGTTTCCTAAAGATCAAGACAAATGTTTGTACTTGTACTGTTTGTTCAATGACTGATAGATTAAGACAGAAAGGAAATTGTGTAAGTGTATATAAGATATATTTAGAAGGATAAATTCATGACTCAAAGCACATGTGTAATTAACATCTAAGTCCTTTTCAGCTTCTGAAAGCAAACACTTAGAAACAGGAGAAATTAGCAAAAACAGAAAGTATATTAGACGCACTCAACAGACAGGATTTTTGAGCATGAAGAATTCTACTCTTTTGTTAATTCTTTGAATCAACAACATATGTTGTTTACTTATTGTTGCATCTTGCAGAAAAAAATAAAGTTGGCTTCAGCAAATAATGAGCAGATGCATTTTGAAGAGGACTGTGTGGCTAGGATTACGAATACCAGACAGTAATGCCATTATACTGTGGGCTTAAGGTTTTTCCACAGCAAAATAATAGCCTGCCAGGCAGACAAACAAATTAGCTGATGATGGACCTCCCTTCCACAACTAACCTTTAATCCAAACCAGCCCATTTAACTAATGAAGAATCTTCCTCTTGTACTACTATTATAATACAAAAGTGGTGTGGAACTGATAAGCTGAAAAGAGTCAGTCAAGTTTTTGACCTTTCTCAGAAGTGCTTTTGACATCAGCTAGGCGAGAATGTGAGGATTCAGCCATTTGAGTAAGTCTCTAGTGATCTAGCCCCTAGAAAGTCTCAAATAACTTCCTTAGTCATAACAGGCGCTTTGGCCTGACTCACAAAACAGACTAGCATGTCAGTTCAACTCCCACTTAAAATTGTTAGTGGTTTGAGTTCATCTCACTTAGCTGTAACCAGATTAAACATAGGGGTCTAGTTTAAGGTAGTCACTCTCCAAGATGCTCATATAAAACTCCTAAAAATCTTTCAGCTTCTGAATTTTCCTTGCAAAGTCCTTAAAATTCTGCTTTAAGGAATGTGCTTATTTTTAGTAAAATATAGTAAATTAGCTTAGCAGCTATCTCCTACTTTATTCCTTTTGCACTCAAAAAACACGAGTTTTCCAACCTGTGACATCTGTTGACCAGCAATTTCAGAGTTTATGCAAATCCTCATGGAGGTAAAGGAGGATGAAGTGTTGTCCTTCTATACAAACATTTTGCTCTTTGATGGCTTAGTTGATGGAGCATTTAGCCTTTCATTCCACTGCCACATGATATGGCTTGAACTTCACATTAATAGGACAAAGAAGCAGTAAGTGTGCTAAGTAGTAAGCTCTTTGGAAAGAGGACAAAAAAAGAGAGAGAGCACACAGATTTTTTTTCTCTTCCTATTTTTAGTCTAACTAGTCTCATTTTGACAAAATGAAATAAGAGTAAGCCAATAAACAGGTGAGGGGATTTTTCCCTGAAGGCTGTGGAAACAAGGGTGAAAACATGTTTAAAAAGTAATGTAAGTCTAATCAAATTTGCATGACAAAAGCAAGCTACTGTAATGGAATTGACAATGTTACATTAGCACTGTTTGAAAAACATGGTTTGATTTGTGGATAGAAAGTACATGTATTGGGACAGATGTTCTCTTTCCCTCGCTTGCCATTGAGTTCAATGTTGTCTCACTTTGCAGCAGCTTTGTGAGAAGACTTACAGTGTCCAAAAAGGAGGAGGGATGTAAGGGTTCGTTGCTCTTAATTTTTTTAAGTCCACTTTATAAGACATTCCATGAAAAAGAACAGATTTAAAATAAAGGCCATGGAATCAATATTTTTCTTCCAAATCAGTCCTTGAGTCTTTGGTATCCAGAGTTAATAACAAATGGCTCAGCAGGTCATTAATTTTTCTCACAGAGTCGCTGTGGATCTTCACTGAATAAAGTTCATATCATGCTCTGATACTCAGGGAGTAACACTGGGACAAAGCATTAAGATTTTGTTTGTACAAGAGATAAACTGCTGCAATGACTTTACCAGTCCTTGTTTGCATGATTTGTTCCTAACTTCTGTAGACATGTTTAGCCACACAACCCAGTACAGCTGTCTTCCTAATTGTACTTATTCAAAGGCAAAGGGCTAGGCAAGTATATCATGAAAAGGACAATGCTTTTGGTTTATTGTTTGATATAATCAACAGGACTCTACTGCCACTATTGTCCTGAATATTGTTATGGATTTAAAACATTATGAATTATCAGAACAAGACCTGTTTGTTCATATGCTCCCCTCATTCCCACAGTACAATACCGTTTGAAAAGATGTATTCTTCCTTGAAGGTGGAGCTTCCATGTTTCCTCTTAGCCTGCTGCTCCACATTCCTGAAGACCTCATGCTTATGAAGTTTGTGATTAACTGTGCCTTGCTCTTTCATTTTCTTATCTGTTACTCAAAATTCTTCTCTCTGCCTCATGCTTTCTTTGATAAGGTGTTGCTTGTGTATATAACTGCTGGTGGAGGCTGAGAGATGTATTGACAATAAGTTTCCATGAGCAAGAGGTGATGTGAAGGCAGGTTATGCTTGATAAACTGCAAGAAGAGAAAGAAAATGGTGGACCCATGTCAGTACAACATGGGAAACAATATTCCAGAGATCACATGTGACCCCACAGTGCCTATAGTTGTTAACAAGTGTCTTACTCTACTAGTAAGAGAGGGGATGCTCTAGCCGATCAATATAGTTTGTACCACAATCCAAAATCCTTGTAACACTAGGTGATATTCCTCTTTCTACTTGTAGTAAATTTGCTTTTGATCTATCCCTGCTTTTACACATTTTTCTGTGACAATACCGATCATAAAACAATGCTTAGCTGCAGTTGCATGCACTCTGTTACTTCTGTGCTAGCCAATGTTTCCCTGAACCACTGAAGTTAGTTCACAGTGTCTAAATTTCAGTGGACCTGTGATCTCAGATTCAGAGCAGTGCAGAAATAGATTTGGGATCTCATCTTCTGCCCCTTCTGATCATGGTGGTACTACTGTGATTTCAGAAAGATATTCCCTGAGAAGACATATCTCTGAACAAAAGCAGACATTTTTTAGAGTATTTTGATAGGATACTGCAACAGAACAGTTATAATAACTATAGACTGAGAAGCTGACCCTGACTCTGCTTATAAGCTTAAAAGCTCTTTGTTAAAGTCTTTAAAAGCTAAAATATGAACTCAGCATCTCATTGCAGAGATTAATCTCAGAAGGGATACTTCCTTTTATATAACATTTTAAACCTCAAGACCACTGATCTGTTTATCTAATGACAGTTAGTATCACATTATCACAGTGAATTACTTTAAAAAGCACCGTATAAATCTGGTCAGGTATTGCTAAATTTATATTTGGTTCTTTTCTCTAATCCCTATATTCTCAAAAATTCCGTGTTCTTCCAAGTCTGAAATTATTCTACTCTATTTTCTGAATAATCTTGATATACTGATTCCGTGAAGACCAGCATATCACTGAGGATCCTCTCCCCAAAATGAAAGATATGTATCAGCAAGATATAACGTATTTATTGTTCAGTCAGTTTTGGTACTAAATGAAGTAAAAAGTACTAAACAGTACAGGCTTGAAGAAGAATATATGATATGCTCTTATTAATTGAGAGGAGGTGATCATGTATATCCCATTTTAGCATTTCCAGGAAAAATTTGTTCCTTTGCAGTAAGTTTCAGAGGAACTATTTGCCCTTCACTACTCCATGAATTTCCAGAGACTATAAGGGGGTGGACTATTACAATAATACAATAATCCAGGTAATGCAGAATTATGGTAATTTTTTAAAGAAACCACCTACCCAAATTGAATGTAATTTCAAGTGTCAGAACAACATGGGCTGTTGGAAAGAAATCCTTCAAGATACCTCAGACAAAGGCAACAGGAAATATAACATCTGGTAACCCTAAAATATAAAATGTTTCTCCAGTAACTGCACGGTTAAGTGTTTTGAATGACTGAAGGAGTAATTGGTTTTATGGAACTTAGGTACAAATAACCTTCAGGGTTGGTGTAGCATAAATAAAAAAAAAAAAAAAGGACATCTTTCTCAACATATATACCTTCCCTCATTTTACCTGATTTTATCAGGAAAACAATATTTTTGCTATGCTTTTTGATCCACTGGCCTCAGAGTTCTGATGCTGTCTGTAGATAGTGTACCCTGCTGTGTACAAGTGAATTAAACACAAAAATCCAGACATTTTAAACCTGTCAAAAATCCTTGTAGAAAACGGGCTGTGAATGGAAGGATGGCAGATAGAAAAAGCTTTCAACTTTAATGAAATAATTTACACCCAAATCATTCAGTCCAGTCAGTCAGTTCTGCAGAATCATTCTTCATAAGGACATATCTGAAAGACACTTCAAGATGGACTCAGTCTACAAAATAGTTTGGAAATGAATGAATTATTGTTGTTCTAAATGACCCTTTAAAAAACACTTTCTCATGTAGTGTCTACCTTTCACTACCTTTCTCATGTACAGTTGTCTACAAGCATTCTCTGTTCTGCTGAAACTCTGTTATCCTTTGAGGCATCAGGAGTTGGCTGTTATCAGAGGACAGATACAAAAGTTGATTGTCCTCTAGATGGATAGGACATGACAAATTTTGTTTTGATCCACCTTGGGGCATAGGAGATTCCAGCTCTTGTCTTAAAAGGATGCAATGCAAAAGTCTTGATGTGAAATAAATTGGAATAATTACAATAACTGTCTAATTATACACCGCATGAAATAAACCTCAATTTCAATACATCTTAGGAAAATCTAATGAGGTCTGATGTTTACACCTATTTCCTGGCTCCGAGCCAAGTTAATGTTCTCATCTAATCTGATTGGCTCTGGCAGGATCAGTGTATGTGGCTTTATAGTAATAAAAACATTGAAAATAAAGTTTTATAACACAGTATTCTAATCCATATTTATGTTAAAAGTAACAAGTTTTCTGTCTTTTCTCTCTTTTTCTACCATTTATACTTTTTACCCTTATTTTAAAAACTGTTTTTCACTCTCTTGACAATCGCAATATATAAGGATGTCTTACTTCATTGGCAAATGGAGAACTGTGGCACAGGGTAGAATAAATAATTTGGCTGAGTTTTGGAAAGTATAAAATCCAGGAAGTTCGATTTCACTCCATAGAATGAATTGATGCATCTGTACTTATCATTTGCACCTAGTTAACAAGAACTCTTGTATCAACCAACAACAAGTTTCTGATGAGGAAGGATAGAAGAAGCAGTTCTGTTCCATCTCCCACATAAATACCATAATGTTATCAAGTGCTGGAACTACAGGAAAAACAAAAATAAATAAAATCCTAATACCATAAACCCCATATCAAGTTGGGACTTAGGTCTCTAGAGCACACCACATCCAAAACAGCAGCTCTATTTTCCAGGGCAGCCTAATCTTGTATTTAGAACTGCCTCCCTTCACAGCCTTAAAGATCACCTCAGGCTGATCACAAGTACTTCTGATGACACGGCAGTCTTTTAAATACCAGCTAAAGTTCTGCTGTAGTCTAGTTTATGGGAAACCACACTAGAAAACCATCTAAATGTTCTGGAGAACCCCTTGAAAATTTTATGTTGTCATATTTCAAGCCAATTTTTATAGTGGACAGATACTTGTATGTAGGTTAGGTAACTTTCATATGCTCATTGGTCCAGGTCAGTGCCCAGAGCATGACCTCAGGGAGGGAAACACTCTGTTGATCTATTGATTATATCCTGAGCAGAGCCTATAGTCCTGCAGATATGATGTCTTACTCATTTTGCAGATTTGGAGATTTTCACTTCTGCACAGAGAAAATTATTAGCATTCATCCCAAGTGAATGGAGGAGATGAACGTTTCCTGTTATTTCACTGTATTCTCAACAGAAAAGCATAGACATGTAGCTTAGACTGGTTTATTCTCTGGTAGTTTCATATACAGGCCACAGAGGAGACATTTGAATTCAGTAGCCTGGGACTCCATCTGCAGATCTCAGAAGTGCTTATTTCTTTTCAAAACTGTTCAAGGGATGCAGGAAGATACATTAAAGAAGCTCAAATATACTTTCTTCCCCTATCTGGGGCCAGGCACTTCAAACTGGAAGTGAACCAGTGCCTAAAGTGAATAGACTAGACCCCACAATATTATAGTATTAAACAGGAAATCCTGAAAGAAGGAACTCAAGTCTTTGGTTCACATGAGAGGCTCAAGGTCCTTGTCTGGAAGGGAAGTTCAGAACTGTGGATCAATCTGCCAAGTCCCAGCATAAACCATGGCAAGAATAAGCATATGCATATGCAAACAGGAAAATCTGTCTGGAAACCAACTAGGCAAGTCTGATTTTATGCTAAAATATGAGGAACAGGGTAAGGCTTTTCATGGGCTGCAGATTCGTCTCTCTCTGTTAGAAGAAATAATTTCTTTAGGATTCAATTTCAAAGTTTAATGCAGAGATTCAAACTTCATCTGGTCATTGATGCCTTCACAGAAATTAATCAGAAGGAAAATTGTGCTTCTTCTCTACTGCGTAATCATGGTGACTCTTTGGCAGATGTGTGTGGGAAAATAGCAGAGAGATTACCATATAATAACCCAAACCCTCTCTTTGCCAGCTTAATATACCCACTATATCCCCAGCCTTACCTTGCAGCCAATAGTGAACTAATACAGAAATCCCAGAAAAGAGTACCAACATTACCTTGTCACTGAAAAGTCAAGTGTCAGGATGGACTGTAGGAAGTACAGCCTGAAGAGAGGCTGAGTTTCCTGAGTGTCCAAACTGTTTTCAAGGGAAAAATGTTCTGTGATACAAGTAAAATTGATTGAGATTTGAGTACAGAAGTTGGTTTTGCACTGAAACCACAGGAAAACAAAGAAGAACTGAGAGCCTTTTGGTCAGAGGGGAGGATTTTAACTGGTATAATTTTTTACCCCTAGAAATCAGGTGGACTTTTGCCACTGTTTGTCAGCTATAGCTTTGGTCTTATTTGATTATTCATATTTCCAGGAGACTGTTTTGGGAAAATAGAGAGACATGATGCATGGTATAGACATTTTCAGAGACCTGGGGAGATATTTCATAAATACAGAAAGCTTCATTCTTGACCAAACAAGTCCATGCAGAATTTTAAACTGCTGAAAGGTATTTTATAAAAAAAGTCAGTACACTGAAGATATACTACAAATTGAATTAGTATCTTTCCCTGTTTGTTGTATTAACTAAAACACAGACTTAAATTTACACCAGAAATCTTTATAGAAACTTGGCAGAAACTTAGTACAAAACCCAGAGGGAGTCAGAATCATTGTCTTACGTAATACAATGAAATACATTGGTAATGATTCAAAAGACATGATAGAAGTCTGCGCTGTCCATGTAATTCAAATATATTTAAGAGAAAAAAAAAAAAAAAAAAAAAAAAAAAAAAAAAGAAGCAGACATAATAGTACTTAGTGAGGATAATTTTACTGTTCCAAACATCACATGGGAATATTAGATCTGTAGCGACAACAATAACATTTTCATAATGGTGAGTGTAACTCACTACTATACTGTTGGAACTAAACTATAGTTTTCTGAATACAGTGATCTTCATGGATCATCTCTTCCAAATGACTACTGTGTGTTAGCCAGACAAGATTTCTTCAAACACTACAGGTTTTATATCACTGTGTGCACGTCTGTGCATGTGAGTGTCCATGCCTGCAACTTAGATTTTTTACAATAATCTCATCGGAAGACTCATTAAATAGTATCCCAGCCACTGCAGAATATGTTACAAATGAATGGGTATTGTTCTTCTTTGACTAACAGCTGCTTTTAGTTTAAGTAGTTTACTGTAGTTAAAAGCTCTGACAATCCAGATACTTTTTGCTATCAAGGTTTATCTCAGCCTTCTAAAGTCTAGATAAGGGGTTGCCAGTTTTCCTGCTTCAAAGGAGACAAGCGTAATTGAAACTATAAACTTGCCCATTCATCATTAAAACACACATTTTTATAGGACCACAGAAAGCATCTGTATCTTTACTAAGACAAAGCATGCATTAGACAGATTTAAACTGAGACTGCTCAATACAGCAGATCACTGTTCTGGCATTTACAGATGTTAATGTGCACACACTCCTTTCAGAAGAGGAGAAAATAGCACATGTTTAATCAGAAGATTATTTTACAGAGTGATATCCTCATCCTACATAGTTCTTTGCTTTACCTGAAGCCAAAGACCTCAGTCCTTTGCCAGAGTCATTCAGTACCTTCCATGATGAGGCCCTATAACTTTTTACAGTGTAGTTTCTCTCACTTGTGCCTTGGCATAAAGATGGCTTCATACTGCTAGATCCAAGACCTATGCAGTCCTGAAGATGATTACAAACACTATGCCTTGGGCAAGTCTGACAATTATTCATTTCCACAGTCCATTAACAAAAAGTGGTATCTACCTATCAACTAAATAGCCCTGGTTTGTATAAAATGTACATAATTCCTTATGGTCAGTTTGATGGAATCATCACTTCCTTTGTAATAGCTTGAAAATTCATCAAAGATAGAAACAGTTTCAGAGTGAGTTAAGTTTACTCTGACAGGCTGCCATCATCATCAGAATGTATAAATTCCAGTCTAAAGAAAGGTTTTGCCAGAGAATGAGTTCAAAAAAAAAAAAAAAAAAAAAAGTTTGGTTCCTTTCTCTTGTGTTCAGTAACTCTAAAATGAGCCCCTGATTGTTTCCACTGGAACATTGCAAAGAACGTTGCCTGATAAGACGCCCATTAGTTTTGTTAGTAAAAGACATTTTAGTATTATAAAAGAGGATTTTGGTTAACAAATCCCCAGCAGATAAAAGTACAGCACTTCTAACAAATTTAAAGGTTTCCAACATTTTTTTTTTCCACTCAGATGCTGTATATTCTTCAAATGGTGGGTTTTGCAGGATATACAAGTAGCCTCCAGTAAGCATAATTACATGTTTCATGAGAATGAATGAACAAGAACCAGTTGCACAGATATTCTGAAGATTTTATATGTATGTGTTTAGGTGGGTTTCCAAAGGAAACATGATCACAGAATCACAGAATCACAGAATGGTTGAGGTTGGAAGAGATCCTTGGAGGTCATCTTGTCCAGCTCCCCCTCTCAAAGCAGGTTCACTTACAGCTGGTTGCCCAGGACCCTGTCCAGGTGAATTTTGATTATCTCCAAGGATGAGGACTCCACAACATCTCTGGGCAACTTGTTCCAGTGTTCAAACATCCTCACAGTACAAAATGTGGGGGTTTATTTTCTTAGATTTGAGTGTAATTTCCTGTATTTCAGTTTGTGTCTATTGTATCTTGTCCTGTCACTGGATACCTCTGGATACCACTGGATACTTCCATCTTCTTTACACCCTCTCATGAAATATTTATACTCACTGATAAGATAGCCCCTGATCCTTACCTTCCCCAGGCTGAACAATCCCAGATCCCTCAGCTGCTCCTCATGTCAGATAGTACAAGACCTTAAACATGTCTGTGGCCCTGCAGCACAGGAGGCTGTTGGCTGTGCTGGGATGGAGCATTGCTGGCCCACAGCCAGGTATCTGCTGATCCATCCTTCTCTAACAACTTTTGAATCCTCTGATCAAATTCACTTGAAAAGAAGGGTAGGAGTCTACAAAACTTTCAGCACACACAGAGGGTTTCAGCACACACGGAGGCCTGGATCACTCATGTTACTGCTCCCTGTTGTCTGGTGAGGCAGATATGGTCTTACCCCAAAAAAAAGATATTTAAGGGACACACATCCATAGGAAATCAAACTTCCTTATTTCCTCTGTTAACAACATATCTTGTTTATTGTAATTACATGGGCTATAGGCATACTATAGCCACACTTGCCAAGTCACTCAAGTCTGCAATCCAATCACATATGAAAATATATCCTAAAATCAACAGACTCCTGAAGTATTTAAATAGAATAATAAAGAAACTACTCCTAAATTATTCTATAATTAGTATTATACCTTACACTAAATGATCTTAATGAGCTCAAAACACAAAATAAAATTATATTTTTATACTACAGAATTCTGACAGCCTGCTATAAAACTTTCTGTGTACCTCTCTTTATGTAAAACTTTAGAAGTCCTTCTAGATAGCTATGTAATTAGTGGTTTTAAAAATATGTTTTGCCAGCCTCTTAGCATCTTTTATGACAAAAGTCTATTTTATTTGGTTTTCTTGCTTGTGTCTTGTATACTATTTGTCTGTGTGAATATGGTTTGACTGGTTACTTTTCTAAACCCCCAAACATATTAGTTACTTGCATACTCTGAGACCAAGTTTTATAACAGCCCTTGATGCTCTAACCTGAGCCTTAAACATTTTGTGTTTGGAAGACCATCTAAAAAGAGAGGCCCTTTTGTTGTTCTGCAGTTGTTTTACATATGCACAAAGCCTTACATGTACCTGGCACTTCTTACACCTAAGAGCTTAGAGAACAGAGTTTGGGGTGGTTTGTTCAAGGATCCTAAAGAAAAGTCAGTGCTGAATTTCCTCTCCTCAAAAAGCTGTTGCATGGTAGAAGTGAATGAATTTTAAAACTCTTTTTAAGATCTGGCAGTATGAAAAACATTGGCATATAATTTTTCAGCAAAATGAAATATGCATGTGGAAGAAGAAAGAAAAAAACCAAGATACTTGCAGTCTAATCCATTTAGCAATCTGTCTCTAATTTTAATGATGTATTTGTCATTTTATTACTCACGAAATGTCATTTGTATGAAACTGTCACTATGATATTAGAGAGGAACAGCTTGTGTTAAACTGTGTAACATCTTTGCCAACTTTCAATGTTAGTTGCATTGTACCTCTTTAGAATTTCCCTTACGCTTCCAATTCAGCTTGGATATATTACTTCATGTACCAATCTTTTGTACATAGCTGCAGTACAAAACATGTACATTTCATCTTGGGGTGGATACAGAAACTATTGTGTTTAGTTAATTCAACAATATGGAAATTATTCTCAAAAACATTGTATAAAAATACCCTGCTGTGAAATGAAAATCCTGCACGATCCTGAAATATCTATCATCATTATTAACATTAATATTCAATAAGTAGAGTTGTAGTCACTTTCAAAGAGAAAGAATAATATTTTTTAGAAAGCAGTGATAGTACATTTCCCTTTCTCTTAAAGATCCTTAATATTATCTTTATACCTGATAATCATTGAGCTAGAGGAAATGTAAGTTTCTTTTTTTTTCCATACATTTATATCAGCAACTGTGACATGCAGTTCATTACAGTTAAATGCGAAAAAAATCACAACTAGTCAATAATTCCCAAATTTATAAAATTTTCTTCAGGAAATACAGACAAACACACACAAACACAAAGTTTATTGTGTTTTTACACATAGAAGGGATTTAGGAGTCTTTATGTTCTCTTATGAATGAAAACTACCATTTTTCTCACATTTTTTCATATTCTATTCAAAACTGTTGCTGCAAGTAGCTAGAAATAACTAAAAATTTACAGAACTTAGAAGCACAGATTAACCTATATCTTCTTTTGTGAAATGAAGGTGATATCTGCTTATTACCTTTGTGTAGTCTCATGAGGATTCAGGAGAAAGCAATAACATTTTGTACAGCATTTTTAAGCATTAATCATGATGGAGTTGTAATACTCTAGCACTCAAACCCAAACAAGGATTAATGCTCACACCCAAAGAAGGTTTTGTCAAAATTAGATTAAATTATAGATAAATTAAGATTAGAGATATTTGTTAAAATGAAACCTTCTCTTTAGGAAGCCATTAAGCAATTTTTTTTTCCATGTGTTCGAATGATCTGTCTTTGATTTCAATTTTGAAACAAAGTCTGTCCATTAGAAATTAACAATTTTTAGTAGAAAAGGAATTTGCAGAGTTAAATAGCTGAACAGGGGAAAGATATGAAGGATGTTTCATATGAAACAAAGCAATTCAGGCTGACACTCCTTTATGCAGGCACAAAACCTTGACAACAGCAGGAAGGAGCATCAGAAACTTTCCTCTTGATATTGCACTTCTTCCACTAAGCTTAAAAAAAAAAAGCATCATAATTAATTGAAAATAGAGAATCAATGTTACCATGCTGCTGGGAGGGCCAATGTTCTCTGGGCCAGGGTCGCGGGGTGTCAGGGTCTCCCTGGAGCAGAGGGCAGGCCCCTCAGGCAAGGCCCATCCCGCCATCCTGGACAGGGCAGGCCCGGGGACAGCCAGGGCAGGCCCAGTCCTGGGCACGGGGCACCTCCTTGGGAATGAGGACTGGCTGACACTGGGATGGACCAGGACAGGTGGAGACGGCCCCTGTGGCCTCGCAGGGGCAAGGACTGATGACCCTGGGGGCTGGAATGGGGTCCTGGGCTGTGTCGGGCAGGGGGAGCCCCGCAGGTGGGCAGGGACAGTAGGGCCCTGAGTGCATGACAGACAGACAGAGGTAATGTGACTCTTGACAAGTCATTCTATTTTCATGATTTGTTTAATGGTAATAAAGAATTGATACATATGTTGATTGCAAAGGACTATTGAAGAACTTGTTCTTGCTCTCGGGAGAAGCATGTTCTCAAATTCTTCCACGTGACTCCTCACTTGTCATCAACATTTATTTTAAATCCACAAATCTTCCACACTAATCTCAAAGCAACTGCCTTTGTGAAGCTGTGGAATCAAGCTTTGCTAAATGACTTAGCATAATTTCTTGAATATAAGTAAATTAGCTTGATCAAATAATACATGAGATTTAGGTATCTGTAGTACACTTTTCCAATGTACTTTTTCATAATTCTTTCTGAGGATGGACCAGAGTTTAGTTTATAAAAAATGTCTGGAAAGCCAAGATCTGGGGCTTTTGCACATATACACATGTACTTTTATTCTATAATGTAATCATAAAGGGGTGTTGACCCTGCCACATGTGAATGTTTTGGGCTTCATTCTGATCTTAGATGAAGCACGTATCAGATACAGTTATCATCATGTTATAAATATCTCTAAATTCTATCACATAAATGTCAGGCCTGGTATACAATCTGTCATTTGTAATTCTGAATCCTGAGATGTGTCTAGACAAGTAATACAGATGCTGCAGAGATATACACTAAATTCAGCTCCAGAGCACCAGCCAGTTATAGTTGCTCCCCACAGACTCTGAAGTAATTGGACTGAATGTCATTAAAATGCAACCATATTAAAAAGTTCTCTGCATTACCTTTCAACTACACAAAGACATATAATAAGACATCTAATAAGACTGAAGACTAAGCCACGACACCACATCTATTTTCACAGGAGTTACACAAGCTGTTGTTAAAGCAGAAGTAAATTTGAATGTGTCCTTTCACATATAGTTGTGGTTGTTGAGCCTTTGAATGTAATTCTAAGCTGTTATTTTGAAAAAAAAGAAGAGGAATGGAAAGGAGCCATTAATATTTTTAATGTCAGTTTTGGAAGTTTTTTTTGTCTTTATGGTGTTCCTGGCTTAGGTACTGTATAAACAAATCCTATCCCCAACTAGGATCCTTACCCACATTCAGCCAAAGTCACAATGCTTTATAAATTCACTGGATTATTTGTGTCTTCAAAGAAAGGCACTTGTCAATGGGACTTATTTTATGCTTGAAGTTAAACATATGTTTAATTATGGTCCCAAATGAGGTCCTAAGTCTTTTGTTACAGCATCACCTGTTCATGTTCATGTTATGGTGCTAAATATGTAAGAAGTGGAAGTCTACCTATTCTGTCTGAATTTCTATAGGTACGTTCAGTACATAGAAATAATATCACAAAGTCTATGCATGAAATTCTTCCTCAGCACTTCGAACATTATGACAGAATTTGAAAAGCATAAAACAACACAGCATGGTCGTAGCATGCACAGATTCATCTCTTGCTACAAGTATGATTTTTCCTGCTGTGGAATTTTTAAATTGGACAAAACCTAGAGTGTTAGTTATCTGGTTCATCTGTCTTGCAGATTGTAAACTGACTGCTTTGTCTCATGCAACTTCCCTAAAAAGAGTTATGTTAAAAATCACCTCAAAGATTTCCTGTTAGGAAAATATCCACTTTTGATTCTTGCCCTCTTCTAGCTACCAAAGCTTTACCCAGCTATCAGTCTCTAGGAAATACATCTTAATTTTTTTTTTTTTTTTTTCATGGTTTGACAGACTGCACTGCATCTGCCCAGACAGAAGAATTGATCAAATGAAATATCTTTGACAAGATTTACCAGCTGATTTTGACTGCTACATGGCAGTGCAAAACTGCTGTAAATACAGCAATTGAAGAAATTTATGGCAGCTCTGTATCATCAGAGAAATGCAGCAAAGACAAAATCCACTGTTAAGCTTGACCCTGGAATATTTCAGGTTATTTTTATACTTCACATCATCATGTAACTGTTTTGTACAGAGATCCTGACTAAAGAGATCTCATTTGGTATCACATTGGTAGTAGCATCCGTCCTGTATCTTCCAACTACCTAACATCTATTACAATAAATCCTAAGAAAGGTGACAGAATCTCCTATAATCAGATCCATTCTAGTTCATGTTATTTATTTCAATGAAACAAAAATTAATTTTGGAGGGAAAACCAAGCCTACCTCTAAATGGGTTTTGAGTCATACCTTTAAATGGGCTGTCCATCTTTGCAGCTGTTTTGCACCAGATTATAGGCATGCAATTTCTATTGTGCAAAAATCGTCCACAAAAAGATAATTCTCAATAATGTGAAGTACTGGACAATACCCTTAAAGCTGTAAAGGTGAAATATTAGGTACTTAAAGATCTTTTCAGTTTCTATTAAATATTTTCTTTTCCAAAGAGCTAATATTTTGTTTGTCTTGAATGTAAGACAAAACATTAGGAAAGGCCTGGAAGGAAGTCTAGTACACAAGTGACTAGTAAGTCTAATCTCCCTCTACAATTGGAGGAAAATATGTTTTGGTTTCTTTCTTCTTAGTCAAGTAAACAGATAAATATATTTCCCCTGGCTTCCATTACAGCAAGTTGGCAGTTACAGAAGAATCCTTTCAGTTTTGATTTCCTGTCAGCTTTACCAGCAAATGACCGCAGAGTACAATATTCTCTTGGTGTGGTTTTTATAGACTCTGAGCCTTAAAAGGAGCATTTCTGAATGAAATTGCTATATGTTCTCACTTGGAAAGCTTGGTTTGGTTTCTGTATGCAGTATATTTCCCCTTTAAATGAATGTGTGAAATTGGGAAAATAATAGCAAGGATGTGGCCTGAAAGAGAACATTTTTTTAAAAAATCCTCTCTTCCCTTGATCTTCTTCTTCTAAGCTGAAGTCAAAAGACTGACTAAATTCAGATACAGATATAAACTGGTTGAGGCCACTTTTTCAATCTGCCCATACCAGGCAGAAAAACCAAATCAAACCATCTCTACATGCAAAGAGCTGATCTCCTTGATGTCAGTGACACAACTTGCTGAAATTTCTCCCTCAAAGATTTTTTTTTTCCTCATAGATTGATCTTCTGAAGAAAGAGACCTGACAACAGAGTTCAAATGCTGTGGTCAGAAGCTATGTAGTTCCTAAGCTCCTCAGTGGCCACTCCTATGAGCTGGGACCTAAAATTATTGCCCTGCTTTTTCACACCTAAAATTCTCTGAGGGTAGCCCTTTTCATTTGTCTCTACAGAACTTCTCTATTTCAAGACAGGCATCCACTCATTACTCATGTGCAGGCAGTAGCACATCTTGAAGAGCAATCAAACCTACCATATGTGCAACAGTCTTTTCTAGCAGTTTTTCTCTTTTCCAGAGTGAGTTTTCTTTTTCTTCTCTCACACACCATGGAGTTTTATCTTTACAGGAATGGTCTCTAGAGAAAGACAAAAGTAGAAACGTTACTCCACTCAGTGAATTTGATATATTTTGTTCTTCAACACGTGTGCCCAAGTAGCGCTTTGCTTTGTATTTTGCACAAGGAAAATATCCTGCAGTGAAGTGCTCAGTATTGATGCTGAATCTGCTGAGGGATGTAGATAGCAGTGTGGGCCAGGGGGAGGGAGGAAGAGAGACAAAGTGACTTCATCACTTCCACCCTTGCAAAGAAGATAATGAGGAAAGCACTTTCCAAATAGAGAAAGTGAAGTGTCTTCAGACAGCTAAGGAGGTCAAGAAAACTGCCAAGAGAGGAGTGAAGAGAAGAACATTCCAAAAAAGCTGTCCTTAGCAGACCATAAATCTTATCCAGTGGACAGTTCAAACACATCACTTGCACGATCACTACTCTTTACTGTTTATTTTCTTCCTGTCACCGTTAAAGTAGAAAAATAAAGTACCAAACAAGCAAACAAGATGAACAAAAAAATAAGCAAGAAAACCCAGCAGAGAAGAAAAGGGATTGGAGTCCTTGTCTGGCAGCAGTGTTGAGGACTCCTTTGGATCACACTGTGAAGCAGCCTGTGCATACACCACTGCCTCACCATGTCTGATCCAAGAAAGGAATTCACAAACTCTTCTTAAGTGTCTGAAATAACCATTCAGAGGAATACAGGAATGCCAAGACTGTATTTAAATATTTAAAAGGGAAGAACATCCAAAACTTTTGGATTATGCCCAAGAGAGGTGTCTTCCTTTAAGTTTTGGCTGCCCAAGCTCTTATCAGCTTCACAGATTCCTTACTGCATTTAGTTAGAAATTGTTTTAAAAGTAAGGAGTATTTTACACTCCTGAAGAATTTGTCAGGGAAGTAGGAAAAAAAGTCCATCCTTCCCAGTGTAGACTGGGAAAGAGAGGAAATTCTTCTGCCAATTTTGAAAGGGAATGCACAAGCCATACCCAAATAGGCAGGGAAACACCTCTTTGGAGGAAGCCACAGAAAGAGGGAGCCTGGGGAGGTAAGCAAGCACTCTGGAGGAAAAACAAACGGATTTCAGTTGGAAACCAGCCTGGTCTCTGTCAAACGTACCAATAAAACTGACATGTTCCTGCAGACTGAGTTGGTAAGATCTGCAGTTCATGGTGGGAAAAAGTACCATTAAGAAAATATAGTAGCACTAACACAAAGGCCAGCTAAAGAAAACTGAAAAGACTTTTTTTTTTTTTTTTTTTTTTTCCCCCCAGCCTGTGTATAAACTAGGCAGGAAGGTAAAGCTAAATAAATCACTTCAGTAGAAAGTTAAAGGAATTAATGCTCAGGGATTAGAGTTAGGGGGGTTACATGAACTAAAAAGTTCTTAACACTAAAGTGGCATCGGAGGTGATTAAAGAACACCATGTTTACAAATACAGCCCAGTCTCCCTGCTAAGATAAAGTGAGAAGTCAACCTGGAAAACCCATCCAGAACTTTAGAAAAGACTCCTAACCAAATTAATTAAGATAACAGCCCAGAAGGAGTTCCAGTAAGGAAGTGAGTTTCTACAGGAAAAATATTTGCTTTTAAAAGACCTTTAACAATAAAGTCAGCCTCTGGTGATACCTAACAAAAAATAAAGTGGAATAAAAGGAAAAAAAGCATTCAAAAGGGTCTCCAAAGGCTGTGTACCATTTCAATTATCAGTGTAAACGCGAATGGTTAGTACTGATTCCCTAGTGGGTTTGAGCATTATAAGATCCAAGGCTGAGCTTTTTAATTCCTAATCTGTGGGGCCTTCACATGCAGATTATGGTTATATTGATGGGTCCAAACCAGGACACAGCTGGCTGAACACTAGACAGGTCTACATGTCTGTTTCCAGGGCAAGAAACACTAATGCCAGAGCTTCCACATGGCTGCAGACACAATAGATACATGTGTATATGCACACATGAACATGTACACACACCAAGGCATATGTAAATATGCTATCACTGCAGAACTGATTGGATCAGTTTAGATCCAACTATTACAGAGTGTGGGCAAAGGTTCTGAGGCATATAAAGCAATTATATATTGCAATATATGCAATATATTGTAATATATATATATTGCAATTCAGGTTTACACTACAGAAGTTTGCCATCAGAAATGTGCAGATTCGGGATGTGAAAAATTGGTACCCATGGCTATCACCACTAAGCTTCCCTTTGTTATTCTTGGTTGTTTAGGCAAAGTGAGATAAGTGGTCCTGGTAGGAAGACCTCTCTTCTCAGGTTTTCCTGTTCCTATACTAAACCACTTCAATTAGCACAGCTCTGGGGGACAGGGAAAATCCCACCTTATAAGCCTTTTCCTGAAGTATCTGTGTAGACCAAGAAGTTCTGAAGTAGTCAGCTAGATTTCATTGTGAAGGCATCTGTGTACATTTGTGGGGGTGTGATATGCATTTGTTTGTGTGTCCACGTGTAATCTGTGTACTTTAGTGCTCAGTCACATCAAGTCTCTGGTTTGATAGAGAGGGCTGTGGAGCACCTCCTCGGGGATAACCAAGACTCACTGATGCGGGATGTGTAGAAGCCACCTAGGCCACTAGCTTATTCCTTTTCCTGTGTTAATATACTTGATGGAAAACTAGGAACCTCAGTATGGATAGTTGAAGGTTGGTATGTGAATATTTCAGAACTGCGATGTCACCTCCCACAGGTATTCTTAGAGACATATTCTGAATATGTCAACAGGAAAAAAAAGGCTATGTTGGGACTTTTCTAACAGAAACATAGACTTCGAAGAATTATAAGATCAGGGAATAATTGGGACTCAGCTGCCCCGTGAAGATACACAACAGTGAAAACAGAGGCTTTCAAGTGAATGTTTAATGCAAAGCTTCCACAATTTACAGTGCTATGAACAGCAAATTTAAAAAAAAAAAAAAAAAAAAAAAAGGAGAGAAGAAACTATATGATGGCAGTTTTGCAGTTTTGTAACTGCGATGTGAAGTTACAGTACTGTTAAACACAAGGCTGAACAGCAGATGGCATATTTACACCCAAGACATGAGACTTTTGTTGACATGCCTTGTAATAGCAATGTTGATGTAAATGCATACTTGCTCAGTCTGTGTATCATGTTGACATTAATCCTCAAGGAAAGAAAACCATCTGGAAATTTTTCAGTTAGTATAATCTGAACTGAATTAAATGCTATAAACCTTCATATTACTCAAGGTAAATCTTCTCTCAAGTGGAGAGGACTATATCCATGTTTGTGTTTTACACTAGCCTTGTCTAATCCAATGTGTGCCTCTAATACTGTATTTCTTGCCTTATTTTTAATAAATTGGTACGAATTGCACTGTTCTGTATATACTTTTTCTCACAGTAGAATTTATCAAATAACCCAGTTGAGGATAACCTTAGTTTAAAGAGACACAGCTTAAGATATCTCAAGCAAATGTCAACATCTCTTGGGCTCTGAAGTGGTACATTTATTGGCTCTAGCAGAGTTTTTCCCCTAAGGAATTATTAATATGTGTATAAAAACTATTAATCATAACTGCAACCATTATGGTTTTTTTCATCATTATTATTATTATTATTATTTTAAAGAGAAATATTTGAATAGTAAATAAATCAACCAATCTTTATGTTCAGTTAGACTCTGAGCAAAGTTGATAGTCTGCAGTGGAACTTTGATGCCCAAGTTTGAAGTACAATATAAGCTTTTCTCCTCTGCCACTCAATGTCAGAGTGAAACATGCTCTGAGTGCTTGACTAAGTCAGGATCTGAAACAGTCCCATGACAAGATCCAAGGGGTTCAGAAGGAGGATTTAAGACCTATCCATTAGGCCTAGATGGCATTTTGACAGGCATGTCAATGCAAGTAGAATCAGGTCCTCAAACAGAGAAGCACAACTTGTACTATGTCTTTTGTGACCATATGGAGAAGTCATTGCACCTTCTCAAGTGTTCTGAATCAAAGTGAAACAGCTTTAGGAAAGTTAAAGCTATTAAGCTATTCTGTTGTAGCTTTTCACACCGTATATCCTACGTTATAAAACTGAGACAACATGGAAAAAAAAAAAAAAAGTATCTGTTCATTTTAGGGCTTACTTTGGTATTAACCTTTTTTATGGTTTGCCTTTTTCTTCCCAGCTGTTTTCTTTCCTATTTATTGCACGTGGTTTTCATTGGAACATAGTTATCCAGAAATCAGTGCTTTTGAAGGCAAAGTAGATGCACAACTGAACTCTACTAAATGGCCTGCTCTGTTTACAAGAGGCTTGTTAAATAACAACGAGCAGAAAGCAAGTACTGAACATCAGTGCGGGTTTTCATCATTTATCATCTGCAGATTATACTGTTCTTGCAACTGCAAATGATAAAGCCATTACAGAATATGATATGAAGGCAATATCCCTTTATAGATCTTTGCTGCACAAATTGCTGTACAAGCAGTTAATTCACATGGGTCCCAGAAGGTAGACAGGTCACCTGAACATCCTTAACACTTTAAATGTAAAACTATAGCAAGATATGATTTTGCCATATGGATTATTTCTAGATTTTTGTAACTTTGGAAGCATTCCTGCATGGTTGAAGTTATTGGCAAGCTTCCCGTTGATTTTCAGGAGTTCCTGATAAAATCCACTGATTTTATGAATCAATTAGAAAGTCCCCTTTTTGGACTACAGACAGAAAGAAAGTGGTGTTTACCATGGAAAATTCAGAATCAGACTTCAAACACTGCACATGAGTTTATTTGAAGAATGATTCACTGCTGATAAAGCTGGAGTTGTTAGCAAATATAAGTTTAAATCATCAAAATTGCAGTGTAACCAGAAGTGCTTAGAACTTTGAAATTTCAGCTGGATAATGAAAAAGAAGTAATTAACTTACTGTCCGTTCTTTGAACTTACCTAGCCAGAATGCTATGGTGCCATAGGAGCTTGTCAGTGCTCAGCTGTGCAGAGGCACTAATCTAGTGGGGCTAGTAAGGGTGTTGCTTGTTTCCTTTTTTTGGTAGTTATTACTGCTGTCTGGTTTTGATATTAAGTGCAGCAGTATCACCTAGGTTTGTGCCAGTTATTAGTCTCCTTTGCATCATCTTTTGTTCCATCAATAGTACTAAGTGATACAGTGAGGGGAGATGTTTCTGAAGTGTAAATTATATTAAAAGAAATACTTCAAATTTCAAACCTCCCATACTGAAATTGTAAGAAACTACAATCCACTTGGTAAATATTCATGTTTAGGTTAAGCACATCCTTTCCACTGCTTAAGCCATTCTCAGGAAGCTCTTGGGGAGACTCAGCGGGATCACTGCATGGATTTGGCTGTATCTATCATTTTATCTGTATCTTTCATTTTATCTGCAATTCTGCTATAGGACATATGAAGATCTTCAAAGTACCAGTCATCCTTACTCTGCAAACTAAAATCCCTCACTGAAATTAGAATTGGGAGCCTAGCAATGGGGTTCCAAACCTTCTTCTTTAAATAAGAAATATAATGCTAATTAAGTTGTTTTTTTATAAAATACTTTATTAAGAATAAGAGTAAACAAGGTTACAAAAATACCAATTTTATTAACTAATGAAGATGCCATTAATTACAGAAGATTTGTAATACAAGTTATAACCACAGTGTTCCCTTTTCATTAGGCATTCAGCTAGTTGGATTTAATGGAAGCATTATTTTTCCCACTTAAATATGAAAAAATACTCTTGTCATATGCTGAATTCCACAGGCAGTCCCCTGAAGTTAGATCTCATGCAAGGAAACACCATGCGTAAATGCCCAAGAGTATGTTTAAAAAGGAACACCGTAAAACTTTAGGGTGAAAAGCCATGTTAGTTCCTGCCAGCAGCCCCAACATTCATAAAACAATAATATACCAGTGCACATGAGGGAGGAAGAAAATAATTGATAAGGAAACAAGACTAAATAACCAATACAATAGGTTTCATACAGGTTCCATGGGGGTCAACCAGTTTACAAACAGCTTTCCAGAAGGATGGCAATAAAGCCCCACTTCCTGATGCAGTTGCTGTAGAGTTGAGAATCTGTGTGCTTTTCAGTGTACAAGGATGTATGTAGATCAGTGCACAGCCATAGGGAAAAAGCACTGAGCAACTTTCAGCCCCCATTCTTTTGACAATCACATTCACTGATTTCAAGGGACATTTTGCCTGAGTAGATTTTGACCCTCAGAGATATGTTTGGACCCTCGTCGGAAAAGCTCTAACACAAGTGAGTAGCTCTGTCAAGTACATTGGCATTACCTGTAGCAAGGGTTTGCAGAATGCCTCAGAGAATTTTAATCTTAAACTAGAGAAGAAGATTTCAGCAGTAGCAGCAAAAATCTAGACCAGTACATTCCCAATAAGAGCTACAGATTCTCTGAGGGTCATGAGGTTTATAAGAGAAAAAGAGATCGGGAAAAAAGTTTTTTTAAGGGAAAAATGTTTCATTAATGTAAGGAAGAAGCATCAGCCAGTTCCAATGCCCAAAGAAAATCGGTAATTAAGTCAAACTAACTCCAGTAGCACAAAATCAGCTCTTAGGTTTTAATTGCAAAATTTTATATCCAGTTATTACACTCTTCACAGACCAAGGATTATTTACATCAAGGAGAATGAAGATGAAATTCAATGGAGTTTAAGAATATCCTTAGATAAGAATTTAAGTTCTGTACCCTATAATTCTAACATGAATAAAATCACATCTACAAAGTAATGTCCAGATCTCACTGAAGTTAGTAAGAGGCTTTCCAGTAATTTAGATGGGCACTAGATTAGGTTCCCTTGTTATTACAGAGAGAAAAATATTAGAACAGTGAAAAAATATCTATAGAGTATCCTTTCTTAAGAGAATCCTGTAGTTATAACAGTTGCCTGGTACGGTACCATTGGTACCAACAAGAAATATTCACAGGAATAAATGAAGTACAAATTCATTACCACATATCATTATTCTTCTCTTCCCTTGCTTTTCAGAGTCTCACATGCCCTCCATACCGAGACAGGGAGAGCAAGAGTATCTGATAAGCAAGTGCATACAAACATGTTAAGTTCTGGAGCATCAACTCTGCACAATTTATTTTACCGAGGCACTGCCCAGAACAAACAGGTAAAAATCCTTACACGTTGTCTAACAAAAAACAGTATTTTTATCATATATATATATATATATATGTGTGTATATATATATATAAAAATCACAGTCTTCTGCACAGCAGAAGCTTATAACTAAAATATTTTAGGATTTGATTTTTTTAGATAGACATAACAAAATGCCTGCAAATATAATACAGTGAGCACATAACAATTCTTAGAATACAAAGAGTGAACATGGAATTATCTATTTTATCCACATTCTACTTGTGACTGAAAACAAAACTCACTTGGAGTTTTTTAAAAGTCTCTCTTAAAAAGTTAATCCTTTCAATAAGATATGGTCAGTATATACTTAGTAAGAATACACTCTTCACATACATGGCAATAATTAACTGTAAATACAATAGGCTAAATCCTGCCCTCTTTAGGCCTAGTAAGTAAGAGAGCCCAAAAGGGGCATAGAGCCTTCAGAGGCAGACAGAATAGATTGAGACAGACTATCTGCGTAGCATCCACAGCCTCAAATCCGCTGCACAGAGAAGTTGCATCTTGTCCAAAGAGACTATTTACATCAGGAGGAATTTCAGAAGCTCTGCTTGCTGAAAGACTTCTTTCCTTCTTCTTATGTGCCAGTAGAATCTGCTGGATGCTTGACACAAATCTCAGCAAGCCAACCCACTTAAGCATGGGCTGAAACTCATCCCAGCTCACCAGGAGACGTGAGCATATTTGAGTCCCACTGAAGTCAAAGTGCACTGCTGATGAAAATAATTTGGTGAGTCAACACGAGGGCTGCCTCCCAAGACAGCTCCCCTGAAGTGGTTGTTTTCTGCCAGGGCAGAATTGAACCCTGCGTCTTCTGAATGAAATGTCCTTTTTTATGTCTACACTGTGATGTCAACTTAGCGGCTATGCAGTTGGATATACATACCATACAATTTGCTACTGGAAACATTTACAATTACATAGTCACAAGTGAAGTAACAGTGCAGTTACTTATGCAATTACATGTACAGTAGTAAAACTAAAAATTGGATATATGTTATATCAATTTTCCAGAAATTACAAGGTAATTGGTGCCACCTATAACAACATATTTGCATAATAATTCCAGCCATACAACTAAATGTCTAAAAGAGAACAAGTGCTTTTCATAGATGCTGCTTACTTGTTCCCTTTCCCCGTCAACGTAAAGGAAAATGGTGGTTCCACACACAGACAGGAAACACAAGCTGCTGAGCTATTGATGATGCTTTCCATATTACATACAAGATCATATCAATCTCTGCAGTAATTTTACTACCCTGAAAGGAATTATACAAATATATAATTTTGTCCAAATCTAGGTAAGGTTTTATTAAAGATCTCGAGTCTCTGAAAGACTATTAATATATAACTTACTTATTCTAGTATTAAGACCCTCAGCCAAGTGCCAGATTCAACTATTCCTTTTCCTGCTGTAAATACAGAGTTACTTTCACGAAATAAAAAGAATCAACTGAATTTTTAACACTTGAGAAAGACCGGAGCATATTTGATTGAAATTTCTTTCAATGGCTAAAGTCTGCCAATAGCGAATCAAGATTTATTTTTCAAAATGTATGAAATATTCTCTTTAACATTGTAAATTCACAGTTATTTCTGGGACTAACTTTAAACAAATGATCAATAGTTTGTTAACCAGTCTGCTTCTATATCTCTTCCTCATCCAAAAGTTTTTTTGAGATATCTGTTAGGGGACCACATACACACTGAAGGAATCAGGAGCAGAACTGGAGTCTATAAGCACTGTGTAAAAGGAAGAGATACTGACTTCTACGAGAACTCTGCTCATGGCAGGCTTGTCAAAGTCCATCAATAATAAAAAGATGAATTTCTAAAGAGATTAGTTTTAATGAAGTATCAAAATCTTTGACCTCTTATAAGGGGGGAAGAGTAATATGATCATATATGATGTCCTTGACAGATGCATCTATATCTCACTAGGTCTTTTGTCATATATGAAGAGAAATATATGGCTCATGGAAAGAATAAGATGTGTTAAATAAAACTATAATTTTTTTCTCCTTCTAAGATAATCTGAAGAGCAGCATAAAAGAGGTCATATGATCTATTTCTTCAAAGCCATTTATCATCCAGTAATAATATCTTTGCAAAATTGTTTACCCATTCAAGTATCTTCAGGAGATATGTCACCATACTTGCATATACTGTAAGTCACTTCAACATTTATAAAACAACACTGATAGACAAAAACACCAAAACCACCCATAAATATTAAAAGAAGTTCAACAAACTTGACTATCAAGTAGTTAAAAAATTGTTGATCTTTACATTACGTATTAATTCCATGCTGTCCAAAATCTTTCTCTGAATGGAAGTTGTTGAGTTTTTCAGGGTTTCCTGTAGGTCATCATAATCTTGTGTATCCATCGCGAATAATATGAGACTCGCACAAAAATCCCAGGACGATTTCGAATGGCACATCCACGGCCAGGAACAATGACACCAACTACTATCTTCAGCCTGTTTTGGTCACAAACCAAGGGACCACCATAATCTCTCTAGGAAAAAAATAAACATAATGTATGTCACTTCTCAAAGTGCTTCAAGACACAGTTCCCACCTGTCTCCTTCTGATTGGTTTCTTTTGGGGATGACCTAGCCCAAAGAACAGCCAATAGAGTTATTCTTGCCATAGGACAAAAACTAGCTTCCAATATCTTTTTCACAACCAGAATTTATGAGAGCCAGTGCCAATGCTAACCTCAGGTTGCTTCCCAGACAAATGAAATCCAGTGATCCAATATTACATATGATTCTAGTGACTTCTGACTACCCGATCTTACTCTCCTCTTTCAGTGACCTGAAAGCATGCTTGTTTATGTGCATGTAAACCAGAGGAGCAGAAAGTGCATAAACATCTTTGTTATACCAGGCTTTGCATCAAAGACTACTGACAAAGCCAGGTTAATAACCTTCTGTTAGTCAATCATCCTGCAAGGTCCTAGGATGAGAATCTGTGTGTACTAGTAGGGGAATCCCACAGCCATAATAAAAGACAATATTTTGCAGACATAGTTCTGAGATATAACTTGTTAAAATATACTTTTTCATTATCCTGAGTGAATGAGACATCAATGCACCGGTATATACATTCAGTGAAAATATGGAGTATGGCCGACTCAGATGAGGTGCTTATTTAGCACTAAAATACAATCAGATTAAATCAAATTGAAACAGTCATTTGGATGATACATTCACGTAGATTTGGAACTTGAACACACATACTGCAGCTTTTACTCAGGTAAAATATATACTGAACCTAGCAAACTAGCTGCAAAACTAAACAGTAAATGTTCATATCGGATAGTGAGACATTGTTTCAAAAAATAAAAGCTGACAATTACCATTGTATTCTCTTCGGATCACCAGAGAAACAACAATACTTGACCTTTATTTGGTTTGGGTTTTTTTTCCTGACTGACTGCAGATTAGTTCCCACATGAACAATGAACTATGTCAGTACCATCAGAGCAGCTCATAAAATACTTTCAGGAGTGGAGTTTCACCTGCCAATCTGATTTTGTTTCTCTGCCTGTTCTCTGCTGAGCAAAGTAGCTTCAAAGGGGAACTCAGGGAGCAGGAAACCATGCAGTGATTAAGACTGATTGCTAATATTAATTCAGTACATTTCTTCTTTCAGGGGAAAACAAAGTGCAAAATCCCCAACAGACTTCCACGCACATGTTTCATTTACACGCCTTGACATGTCTGAGAGCTCATTAATGATTAAATATTTGATTTTTATGAAAATACTTTGTAATAACAAAATGATTCTATGGAATATTAATAATAAATGGAAGAGACCTCAGCCTGATGAAGACCTAATTTCCCCGTGATATGGTAGTACCCTTGGGTAGGGAAAATTTCACTACTTGGTTAAAAACAATATTATGAAATCATCTATTCTACTCTAGATATTAAATGCTTAATAATGTTCACGACTGCTTGCCTTCTAGACACCATCTAATCAGGCAGATTTTCCACACTAAAAGTTATATCTTCCTGTAATAAATAATTTACAGCATTTCTCCTCAGATGTCTTTCCTCCATCATCAAAACTAGTCCTCAGCAAAGCAACTGTATCAAACTATACTTTCACTGAAGTTGTTCTCCTGTTCTCACTGATACCTTGCTCAGGCTTGCTTAGGGAGACCAAATACTTCAGCCTTCTGACTAATACTGAACCTCATTATATATTTGAATCTTTCTCTTTTCTTCATAACATTATCAACTCAACTGAGCAGTGACATTTTTGTATTTTGAATGCAAGTCCTCATCTAAGTATTTAAATTTGCTCCAGCCTTTGCATTCTGCTCAATCAAACTGTACTGCTGTTGCTAGCACACAGCCCACTTTAACCCTTATTATGCAGAACACAAATTTGTCTCCATCTAGCAAAGTGTTTAGTCATATATTTAACATTCATATAAAACCTTTACTGGTGTGAAGGTACAGTGAAAATGAAGCAAAGGTACCTCTTCCTGCACTCTGGAAGAAAATAGGTCACTAGAAATACAAATAATTTTCCATTGCAAAATAATAAAGTATTGTCTTGTGTACAAGTTTAATGCAGAGAGATTAATTATAAAAAAAGTACAGTAACTTTTTTTCTGGGAAAGATATAAACAGGATGATGTCTCCTAATATATTAGGTAATATTTACCTCACAAGGCCCAGCACCGATGGTTTCAGCCACAGCACAGATTTCTGACTCATTCACAATTATCTTCCCTTTGAGATATTGGTTGCATTTCTCATTTCCCAGAATAAGCAGGTTTGCCACTCGGAGAAGGCCATCATAGTTAATTACTAGGATTGAAAAGAGAATGAAAATTTATTCTATTTTAGGGGAAAAAAATAATTGAAAATGCAGCCTGGACAAACTTATGTAATTTCAGTTATTGTACTTTTTCTCCAGTACTCACATTTTTGTCCATCCTAACTGTTATCATACATTTGTCTTTTGGATTTCTTATGTTTGCTACAAATGAGATTTGCAATAAATTTGTTTGGTAGACATGTCTGTTCAGTTCTCTGAGAATATCTGGAGATGTTTTTTGTATTAGAAGAAAGGACTATGTAACTGAATTTGCTCAACAGTTCACCACCAACTTACCCTGTCGTGTCACAAAAATCAGCAAAAGTGAGCCTGAGAATGTTTTGACTCCCATCAGTGGAGCAAGAATTTTGCTCCCTGCCTTAAACACAAGTTAATGTGTAACAGTGCCTGTCATGGCCTAGGGAAGGATATGTGACTTGAAAAATACTGATCAGAGCAGAGTTTTTCTCATTCTGTGCTGGCTCAGCTACACTGAATGACTTTGTGCCTGCAAGGGCAGAGCCATAGCCTTGTGCAATCTCCATTCATCAGTGTGAAGGTCAGGAAGCAGGAGCCCTGTGGAGCTTACTCTTGTTCTACATGTCGAAAGACAAGTCTGCACAAGCTGCGAAAATAAAGAAAGAGCCTGGACCTACCCATTCTCTGCACAGCCATCAGAGAAAATGCCAAGCTTGCCCTTCATTGACTTGTTTTCTTGGAAAAATGGATGTAACACTCCTTCCTCACCTGACCAGGATGCAGTGAGGATTATAATAAGTAGCGCATAAAATATAGTTCAAAGTCCTTGGATGACAGTTGTTATGTTTTTATCGTATTACATAACTCATGACATTGCAAATTCCTTATCACTTCTCTTAAGCTAAACTTTCCTGTGATGCTGCACTGTGCTTCAGTCTGATTTCCCTGTCCCCCAGACAGCCATTTCTCCTAGATGATAGCTAACACAGCCATTCCGGGAACATCAAAGGCAGTCATCTGGGAGAGGGCTGGTACAGATTACCAGCCACCCACAAAGAAATGCAGAGTAAGGGTTACAAGGAAGAGAGCCTCAGAATTACAGTCTAGTTTCTGCTCTGCTTCCAGGGCAGCGTGAGTGTATTGCTGATGCTTAGTCAGGGTCTGTGGCAAAAGACATTTGAGCACAGTAATTTTCAGAGTAATTATTGTCAACTGGCAGCTATTAACTTTATCATCAACACATAATTAGCCAGATATAGTATTTACCAGACTAAATAAATGCCTGTTATCCCACATATTTGTATTTACTTCACACAAAAAACTGTGTTTAATAAACATTAGTAAGGTTGCAAAGTCAAGTACTCAAAAGTTAAATGCCAGAATTAGGGCTGCCTGTGCATCCTCAGTTCACTGTCTTTGTGTACGTTAATTATGTCTTTGATTACATGATTCTGTATTAGTTTTTCCACAGGGCAGCCTACTTTGGGATACAGAGAAGTACTCCTCAAGTAGATGAATTTTTTTAAAAAGTGTTAGAAGTCTGCAAAATAATTCTGACAGATTTTTTAAACATGTAGAACGATATTTTTCTCCAATTCATTCTTAGAAATGTTTGAATCATTTTGTCTGTCACTGCAGAAAGAAAAAAAAAAGATGGACTAGTAGAAAATATTTAATGTCAAATGATCTTAGATAAAATGCTCAGAGATTTATTCAACTAGAAAAAAATTGAAACTGTATTTTATAGCAAAAAGTGTCGGACAGTTGTGGCATCAGGCAATACCAGCAGCCTCACCTATAATGACAAGAGGAAGTAAGCTGCCAATGTATTCATTTAGTTTTTAAAAATAGTTTCTTACATCCAGTGTATCCCCATCCATAAACACTGCAACTTGTCTTCTCTGGAATGGTACATCCAGAAATGGGCAATCGGATTATTTCTACAAAATTTGTCAATATGGCAGGTCTGAAAAGAGAAAACAAATAATAGATATAATGGATTTTACTTAACCTTCTAAAATGTATCTTTAAAATGTCATTAAATCTATTAAAGATCACAGTAATTAAAAACTGTGCAAATTATTTTCCTTCCTGTTCCATCTCTGAAGAATATGATGGATTTTTCTACCTATTTTTTGTGCTACAGCTGTTAACTGTCAAAAGACTTCTTGACATGCTGTCACCACTTTTATGCTATTTAACTTGGATTTTCATTTTAAAAGTAAGTAATGATGGCATTTCATTTGAATATATAGCTTTGCTAATATGGAGAAAGTTTGAAATATATACACAAGGATCTCGGTTACAATTTGGTGCCTATTCTATAAATTAAAACCATATATATTTTTCAATGTGTGTTATTTTTTAAAAACGTAAGTAAACAAAACAGAACAAAGCCAATGAAAAAACCCTCTAACAAACTTAAACTTGGTTATCAGGGAAAAAAATGTAGGCATGATTTTTATGAAGAAACATCTATTTTCTGAGTAAGGTAGATGGACCTGTATTTCTGCATATATCACGTAAAATTTCTTACAATTGGAAGTTTACCCCATGGAGACATTATCTGCAGTATCAGAGATAGCAGAGAACTGAAATTGTAAATTTTTTTTAGGAAGAATCTTATTTGTCAGTTGAAAATCCTGGAATTGGGAATAATAGCTACTAACCTGCTAAGTTTCAGTAAGACCAAATCTGACCCTGTGGGGCCATATACCAGCTGGGAGATATTCAGAACTTGTCTATGCTTCTC
This sequence comes from Athene cunicularia, assembly GCF_003259725.1. Lineage (NCBI taxonomy): Eukaryota > Metazoa > Chordata > Aves > Strigiformes > Strigidae > Athene > Athene cunicularia. The sequence continues at coordinate 72,030,302 of NW_020799092.1, forward strand.
CTCTCCCTTTCCTTTGATATTATGGACTCCAAGCCAGGCTTTGTAGTCTTTTAAATCTTTGTACCTAAATGAGGCAAAGGTGGTTAGGATTTTGCTGAGTTTATAATAAAATAACTTTAAAAACTCTGCTTAATATGATGATGCTAGAAGATCTTAACAAATACTCTTCACTAGAAATGGGTTTATGCTGCCAACTGCTATTCCAAAATCAACATGCTCAGATGTAAGTTTTTGGTCTGAAGCCACAACATAATTTTATCTTTAACTGACTAAAATCTAATTTTTGTTTCCTAATAGTATCCAAACATTCAGATCCTTGGACAATATGAACATTTGAACTTCTTGAGATTTACCCCAGTTTGCTATTTTATTCTATCCAGTTAAGCAGAAGCATGAGATTATTTTTATAAAGAGGCAATTGTCTAACCATTACACTTGGAAAACATATTTGTACTTCTATGAAAAATAGCCAGAGCTCTTTTAGATTAACAACAATAATAACAGAAAATACCAAGGTCCCACAGGACTTTTACATCAGAAAAGCAGTGATAAAGCCAAACAGGAGGGAAAACCGCTGCATTTAAATTGAAGAAGTGCTGTGCTGATGAGTTCCTGAAAATAGATGTATTTCAATATTGCAAAACTACAGACTACTGTACCGAGAAGGGAAACACTGCCTTGCTGTTAGAACCCACTCTTCCTTTATCAAAGTACCTCCACAGATATGCTTATTCCTGTGGGAAAAAAAAAAAAAAAAAAAAAAAAAAAAAGGCAAGCTAAATCTTTGTAACAGGAACTGGACTGAAACCTTCAAGCAAGTCCCCAAACTGTCACCAGATGTAAACAACATTTAGTCATTATTCACGTAGGTATTATTCAAAGCATTGACCTCAAGGTGGAGAGTTCCTATTTGATTACAAGCCCTATGAGATTTCTGTCCCCACATACTTCAGTTGGAAACAATCTGCAATGTATGACATCCTACATGTGATTATAGAAAACCTGCAGCATAATATATCAAGTAAAATTAAAGCAATTAAGCATGACAGTTCTTTCAAAAATAAAGACGCCTGTGGAATGCAGATTAATTAGTTTCCTTCTCTGAGCCTCCAAAATCACATTTATTTTCTGCAGCTCTTTGGAAAGCGAATCAGAATTGTCAGCAATTTGGAAAAGCTTAAAATCTCACAATTTATAAATTCAAATCACACAAATGTTCAAAGCTTTGCAAAGAACTGCTGGAAAGACCCCAGACTCTATATGAAGTTCAAAGACATCAGAATAACACAGATGCTTGCCTTTTTTTTTTTTTTTTTAATTGTATTTTGGTTGAGGAACAAAATATCTGGTCCAAAAGGCTGGATTCTTTTTAAAATATAGATTGTGCCCAGTTTTATTATAAAAATGTCACAATCAGGACTAGAAACATGTTCTTTCATGTTATGTTTGGATCACTAATTATTAAAAGAAATTTACAACATTGCATCATCTGCTTTAGAAGATTGACTAGTATTCATAGAAATGTTAAATTTATTAAATTTGTGAGACAAATGTAGAGCTGATTCCATGAACTACAAGAAATTCATCCAAATATATTTAAATATACCTATTAACGGAATCTGGATCGGATATATAAGAAAATTGTCATTGAGCAGTTTAACATTTAGAGGTGGGCCTTTTTTACCAAATATGAATACAAGTTTCTGTGTATCACTAAGCCTTTACCACTCAGACATGACAATTCCATTTTGAGTGGTACAGATAGTTTTTTGCAGAAAGTCCTGAAGTCATTAAGGTTTTGTTTCAGAAAACATTCTATTTGCTTCCTTGATAATAATACAAAATCAAACTACATTTTTCTGCCCACATGTAACACTGAAAAATATATTTTACTCCTGGAGTATTCCAGGAATCCCTTCTTCATAAAAGAATCTGAAATGGTTTAAGCACTCATCTATTTAATGGTATTTTGTTGCATAGCATAAAATCCAGGTTCAACTACCATTAGTAATCTAAATTTTAGGCACCCAGGTGTAATTCACCTTACCTGTCTAAAAGTTAGTCAAACATCAAGGCTGCTTTAAAAATAGTTCAAATATAAACTCTTCTACAATGATTCAGCCCACCTATCTTGTAATTTAGTCTAGGAATAGTGACGTTCCTCCAGAAATATATTTCTGTAACCATCTGCTAAACTTCCAGAAAGGTTTAGTTCTGATTGGATCTTGTAAAATGCAAAGATTACCAAGGATGGGAAGGATCCCCAGATTTCTCTATCAATGAAGTAACATAGAAAGTAGGCGGGTTTATCTTTTTCTTTACTCCAGCTTTTCATTTAAGACCTATTTTACAACATGGTTTCAAAAGAGATGATGAATCATAAGATAATAGAACTGAGATATACTTTAGTCTGTATCAGCAGACAAAAAATACCTTTTTATTTACTTTTTTTCATGATAGAAGATACACGACTGATACATATCTCCTGTTATACATTAATGATTCACACGTCCAGCTAATCAGTTATGAACCAGAGTAATGAACGTAAGAAACAGTAATTCTGTGTTCTGGCTTTTACACAGTAGCAAAGTAAGTCCTTCCATAATGTATACACTTTTCTGACTGTACATGTTAGAGTTTTGTTTTACAGAATGAAAAGGATCTCTTTATAGTTCCTACTTATTTTTTCAATAAAGAATAAATTTTAGTTGTGTACAATGATATAAGCAGAAAGCTAAATTTGACAAGGGGATAAATCCTGAATCCAACACTTCACTTCTGCTAAAATGAAAATGTTGATATAAAACTTAGGGTTTTTTGTAAAATTTTCTAAAATAATTTAATGCTGGATGCTAAGCCAATGTTATTAAAAGGTCTGCGGTTGCTAAGCAAAAGAGCAGAACTTTTGAATGCTTTTTGAATGCTCTAAAAGCTCATGTGTGTAAATTAGTGATAATGAACATATAAATATTTCACTGACGGAGTGAATAGTGTGGAATCTCCTGATGTTCCGGGCATGCTGATTTTCTGCTTTTACAGAATTTAACTGTAATCTAGAAGTATTCTTTTTATGGTCAACATTTTGTACAGTTCCAAAACAAATATCCTAGTAGATGTATTGGTTTTCTAATCAAAGTGATAGTTACCTGTATGTCAAACTAACCACCCATCCTTCGTTAGTTTGTGTTGGGATTCCATTTACAACTCTCAAATGTTTTGTTGAGGCACAAGGAATAACAGTATCTGAAAGCAGGTCCAGAGATCACATTTTACTAAAAACAGCGGTAGGAAACCTGTACAGTTGCACATAAGGACCACAAAAAGGTCAATATTTATTACGGATTAACTTTTCTGTACTAATGAAATATATTTCTAGAGCATCAAAACTACTTCAGTAAAGGCGGGTCAGTCTATATAAATATTCATAGGGAATATAAAGTGCATATATTTTAAAAGATTTTTCAGAAATGTACATAGTTATAAAGGAAACATTGAAAATCATTGCCATATCTCACCACTGGCAAGAAAGGACAGTGAGAATAGATAAAGGGGTATGATAAAGGGGTTTAATAAAGCTATTCTACATTTTCCCCTTGTAAAAGCAATTTTTCCCAAACGTTTTTTTTTTCTGTATCTTTAACTGGTCTTTCTCTTGTTTTCCAATTGGAAAGAAATGACTAGTCTTAGAGGATAGAATACACGCACGGCACACTACATCTGCAAACTTACTTACCATCCAAGCCGGTTGTAGTAGGAGTTGTGTCACCTTCACCTAGACAGACACATAAGATAGTCAAAGTACAAAATTAAATCACATCTAAAAATTGAATACAGTAAAAATAAACAGTAAATCGCATATAGTATAATAGTATAATATAGTATAATTTTAATAGTTCACAAAGTTTTAAACTTCGATGATTTCCTTAACACTCTGCAAAAGCACAGTTTAATAAGGATTTGAAACAACGCAGAATTTCATTCCAATAGAATGAAACAAGGATCAAACATTTTGCAACAGTAGTTTCAAGCATTTTTTTCTTGGCTGAATCTTGAATACATCAATCTATCATGTTCAATTTACATGTTTCACTCGAAAAGCAAATGCTGAAAAATGAAATTGAGGCTTTTCTGTAAGGAACTTAGAAACCTTTGAAAATTCAAAAGTCCTTTTATGTTGCCATCAGCAAAAACTTATCAAAACGTGTTCCCCCAAATCTGATTTGGTTCTTCTATCTAGTCCAAGTCAATATACAGTTACAAGGTTGCTTAAACGTGGTTTAAAATGCTTGTCTTCAGTGAAGTCTGCAGAATGACCCAGCATTATGAGCTAGAAACACACTTACTGCTACTGAAAGTTTGTACAGGTACAGTTTAAAACAGTCTCATGCAACTAGATTTCCACCATTAAGCATACATATATATATATATATATATATATATATATATATATATATATATGTAAAAATGTAAAGAGTTATATACATAGTTAAATTTCCATGTGTATGCATATATATATATATATATATATATATATATAGTGCAGTTTGAAGACATGAGTTAAAAGCACCAAGTCAGTGCACTTGGGAACTGCCAGCATTTTGTCTGTATTGGTTAAGCTGGTTATCTGTACCTGAGTGAGCTACTAGTAGTGTAATACTAGACCATAGCATTTACACTTGTAAAACAGACATATTCTATCTCTGGAGTTTGATTCCAGAAATCATAATATTCACCATTGCTGTATACCCTACAAATGTCTTCTGTGAATATTTCCTTAGGATTTCATAGATCCAGATCATGAACTCAGAATGAGTGAATAATTTTTTTTTTTTTTTTCGGCTGTTCTTTATCTCTATTGACACAAATAACCTTTTGCATAGTTTGTTTACTCTTCACATAGATGCCAAAATATCACCTTAGACTTCAAATATCACTTCTTAGAGATTCTGCAGTTCAGACTATGAGGAAATGAAGCAGATTGCTTCTAGGAATGAATGTAACCTTATCCTTAACCTCTAGAGATCACAGACATACGTTCAGAGGCCTGATTCCCCATCTAAATGTTCTCCCAGGATATACAGCACAGTGATTAAAAATAAGAATTGAAGAGACATAAATATGAATTGCACATTTTTCAGAATAAAACTTCTTTTTCCACCTAATGTCAGTTTAGTACTGGATTTTAATTTTGTTTATTTAAGTTTATTTATCCATGCAACTTTGGAGGAGCAATGTTCTTAGTTCTTGCCAGGAGTTAAGTCATCCCATAAACGTCCAGATGCAGAATCTAATAGCGCATATACACTTCAGCATACATGTGGTGTGTTATCCTAACTTTACAAAGTAGTATAGGTCACATAAAGAGACTATGAAGCTTGTAGCTCAGAAGATAACTGTCCCTGGGTTTCTTGAGGCCACAGTCAGCATTCTGACCATTAGACAATTCTTTGTCTCTGTCCAGCCCTCATTCAATAGCTAGATCTGCTGGAAAATGTTTGACAATCTGTAATAGCTCTTTTATGCTCCTTCTGCATAAATAAGCCTTGAAATCTCCAAGCTGGTCAAGGAAAAGGATCGCTTGTTCATATATTGCACAAACAACTTCTGTCCATTCATTCTCAGTCATGCACAATTGCTTCTTTATAGAATTACGCATTTTCTGTTGCCTCAAGTGACAATAGAAAGGTATGCATACACATGTGACACCATGGCTTCACTGGGACTGTGCAGTCGACAGTGCCTGAGGCATACCAAGTACTCACATCGAGAAATAGGACAGTAATCCCAGGGAACAAGAGGATCATCTGTGTAACACCAGGGACCATGAAAATCATCGTCTGGATTGCGGCAATAGTTTTTCTTCAGTTTACTAACATCTGGTTCTCTGAATATTTGTATATGCCTACAGGGAAAAAAAAATAAAATTCAAAGTGCTGAAAAGCTTTATACTATAGCCCAAAGTTTCAAAGGTTAAATGTTGCTTTGCTCCACATTGTAAAGTTAGCTGATTGAGAAGTCTACAGGTCAGGGTTTAGGGCTGGTTAAAATCAAAGGGAAGATGAGACCCAAATATTTGCTGGATCTAGGTCCAAGTTTCCTCTGGTTGGTATTTTAAGCACTGTGTCCGCTGGACAGCTGGGAGGTTTCTAGTTCTCCCACTTGAGCTAAAATCCCTGGATACCCTCAGGAGGTATTGTTGCACTGATTCGAAGAGTGTCTGTCTTGCCCTCAGCAAATTTGTGAGCCGATCTGTCATCACAGGTACCTTCTCCCTGCAGATTAACAGGTAGCACAAGGGAGCTCTGAACATACAAAGCAAGCTGAATCTTAGCCAAAGGAAAGAGAAACACAAGAAAGTTAGCAAGACTGAGCAGCAGGCAAGGAGAAGGATGAATGGTTCAGACAGACTGCAGTGATAGGTCACCTAACTTGCAGACCTATACAAGGCACTTTAAAGGTGAAATTTTGGAGTGAAAATCTGAAGCAGAGAAAGCTGTTTATTTCTGACTTGTCAGGCAGAAGCATACAGGCTTCCTAATTTATACCTACACTGCTCCTTTATTTCATAACCAACTGTTTGTAGCACACCCATAACAAGACTAACTGCTGAAGTGAAACAGATAACTCACCGAAGAAGTTTCCAGGTGGAAAATTTGTGGAAGAAAGGCTAATCTGTGCTCAAGATTATATAAACACATTTGCATCAAGCATCCAGTAGGTTCAAGGTGTCTCATTCACAGCTATCAGAAGACTTAACAGAGCTCTCAGAAGTCATGATCTTAAATGTCTGCCTGTCTTACATGGACAGTACACTGGAATATGTATGCTGTCTCTGACCCTGTGTGGGGAAAGCCATGTACAGTCCAGTTGGTGGTTCCAGACGTTGCCACTGAAGTCTGCCTTTTGCTATACAGCTTCCCCAAAGGCTAATTTACTGATCTACACACCCTCACCTGACTGACCATCAAGTCAGCAGCAGGAATCAGGGACAGTGGGGAATGGCTAGTATTGGGCCCTATGAATGTGGTGAACATGAGCACTAATTCATCAAGTACCAAAGGTAGCATAAACATCATCACATCGGCTTCAGAAACTTAAAGAAGATGAAGGGAAAGCAATTTACATCTGGGCCACTAATGTGTGTGATAGCTCATACATAGCAAAATTTGTGATGAATCTCTGTCTTTGTGTGGTACCTGCCAGCCATTGCTCATGTCAGTCCTGAGATTTATTAATCTACTGTTCTGAACCAGCAGAGCTAACACTGAAGATCCTGGCATGATTGAAAAAGTCTTGGAAACTCACAACTTGTTTTGTACTTATTGCTGATTCATTTTTACCTTAACAAATAAATTAAACTAACTTGTCATTTCCTCTACTTGAATATGAAGCTAAAGTAGTGATAAACAACAGAAATTGCAAGTCGCTTTGATAGCATTTGATGTCAGTGTCATCAGATCATAGACTCAAGATTCAATTTCAGGCTGCAAGGGAACTTAGGTGGCTTCAGGTCCAGCTACCTGCTTGAAGCAGCATGAGCTATGAGATCAGATGGTGAGATAATAATTTCCCACTTCATTCCTGCTATACTTTCATAGAACAAAACTTTCAAGGACAAAGATGGGGTAAATCAGGCCAGTAAACTAAACACTAAGAAACATCCCAAAGCCTGTAATTAGTGGTTAGCCGAAACAAAGACATGTTGTGTAATATATTTAAACACCAAAAAGAAAAAAAAAGAAAAAAAGAAAAAAAAAAAAAAAGAAGAAGATATATTAAAAACTTCAGGGCATAAGTGGCTATTTTAGAACCACTGCAGAAGAAAAAGATATGCCGTCTGGAGGCAGTGTTTAACCAGGTCTCACTGAATCATCTCTTTCTGTTTCATATGTACACACCTACGTAAGTCTTCAATATTCTTGTCCCATGTGGAGCAAGGTAGCCCAAATCTTGTCTTGGAGAGATTCCCCATGTAACTCTTGCCATTGCCACGATAACAATCTGAATAAAGAATGTTGAGACAAAAAGAAGTGGAGGGATATTGTATAGGTATTGAAAACTCTTTCATCAGTATTCCAAATAAGTAAGCCAAAAAATTAAACTCAGATGGGTTTAAACCACGACACTATACATTATAAATCAGACAACAGTATAAATCATATCAGAAAAAAAATGTGAGAACGTCAGATGCATAATCTTCTTAAGGCTTTCATTTGCCACACAGTACCATTTTAAATTTTGTCTTACTTAGTAAAACTGGGGAAACTTCATTCATAAATATTCTGTTTATGGTTAATTTAGAAAGGTCACATAGAATATTCTAAAAATTGTCAGGTGCTCTTTTATACTAAACAAAGCAAAAATTCCCACCTGTTCTCTCCTGAAAAAAACAGGCACTATTAACCTATTTTAATCAACTTACCTTTGTGTAGATTCTAGATACTGGCAAGAGTATATAATTCTAGACTTAAGTTCTACCTTGTCAAAATGAAAAAATCAACACAACTTTAATTTTAATGTAATTTAAAAACTTGCCTGTTCATCAGAAGTCATGTTTAATTCATAATCCTTTATCACAAGCTTTTCTGAGACTTTTCAAGAGGATTGTTTAAAATGATCACTACTATGAAGACTTTTCATACAAAGCATTTAATTTCATATTCATCAGTATTTTTACTTCTTGATAATTGATACTTTACAAAAAATACAGAATGAAAGTCAAAGTTTTATCCTTTCTCTGACATAACTATTGCAACTGCAACTCTTTCAAATGTTAAGAGAAAAAATGTCTAAAATTTAAAGGTGGAGATCTTAATGCAGCCTGATGTAAAGTCATAGGTCTGAGGTCTCAACCACACTTTATACTATGATTGACATCAGTTCTCAGGATGCAATAATACTCCTTAGAGTAATACCAAGACCTCATGGGAAAAGCAACATTTGCCTGAAGACTCAGTGGACTTTACAGGCAGAGATAACAGCTTGAAGTTAAGAGGCTCTATGGGAAGTCCCATATGTTTTTTTCAACTCTCAACTCTTTTTTAGACGAGAGTATATGGAAAAGTTAAATTTAAAACAAAATTGCTTTTGGTGGCCTCATATGCAATTATAAAAAAACCAACAACTGTAAACCAAGGAAATCACCTCAGATCTGCTAAAAGGTCTTTCAAACTAAGAAGGGTAAGACAGCAGAGCAGATCTCCAGCTAATATAAAATGAGACACAAATTCACATTGTCTAAAAATCAGATCTAACAGTATTTTTTTTCTGCAGCTTTCCCCACTGAAATTGAAACATGAACTGAGAAATTAATATTAATTACACCATGATGAATCCCAAGTATGCAAATAAAGCCCAAACAGAACTACACAGGTGTAATACAAATGTACTGAGAGCCACTTTTCCAGTTTTCAAGCCTGCTTATCTGCTGTTTGGAACAGTATAGCTTTCATTTAAAATCACGTTATTGCCCTTCCCTCTGTTACCTTGTTCATTTGATACATCACACTTAGGAATCTGGGAGCAATAACCAATACGGATGTTTGGGTCAGTGGTAAAACACCACGGTGATTCAGCTCCATCTGGATTTCGGCAGTAGTTTTCCCTCAAATCCCTATAAAAATAAATATGTTAGCTCACAGCAGGGATAACCTAAAATCACTGATTCATTCTACTGCTTTTTATTATGAATTAACAATAATATGGGCTCCTTAAGGTCTGTATGTTACTGATCAGTGTCAAGTGCAAGGAGATGAGGAGCCAGTAAGAACAGAGTGTCCAAAAATATATAATAATTGTAAAAAGAATATGGTTATGGGAATTAATTTTTAATGGACATATGTTTTGACTGGACATAACATTTCATTTGAAGATTAACAATATTTTTAATATAGCTTATTTTTTTCAGGATTCTCCTTCAAAATTTGCATGCAAGTTGTCATTGAATACACCTGCAATCCATTACAAGTGCTTTTAAACACTAACATTACCGAAATGCTTAAAATTCCCTGTACTTTGTATGGTTCTGCTGAGTTTAGAGAAACAGAGTCCTGTAGACTGTCAGCAATTCATTTAAGAAACTGAATCTTGGAATATAAAAAAATGTATGTTGAAATTCTATACAGCTGTTACCTTTAAAGTAAGAGTGAGTCACAAGGGAACATCTTTAAATGTCTCTCGCAGCTTGCATGAAATAGTCAAACCTTTTAAATGTAAGTTTTATTTTCCCATCTCCTGAGAGCTGTTGCCATGATCTCCATATTTCACTGTATTTTCCATCTGCAGCACTTACTGATAATAGACTATGGGAAGAAGAGGCCTGATATTGTAATTCTTGCTCATGTGAGTTTTGAACTGTCATCCCAGCAGTTCTGCTGATTTTAATCAAGCAATTGGCCTGAATAACCACTACGTTCTCAAGCACTGACTAATAAGCAGTCCTAGTATTGTGAGCCTCTCTACACTGCTAGGAACATTGTTAAATCTGCACAAGTGCACTATTCCTGCAACAGTGTTACGCAGATACAGCGTAAATTGTATTAAGTGGCAGTTTGTCTGAGAAAAACCTGTAGGATCAGGCTCAAGCACTAACTTCCAGGTACATTCAAGGTGATCTGAAACTGGCTGAGGATTCTCAGGCTCAGTCGTATTTTCCATTACAATGATGATACATTTTCAGTAGATGTATTACAATTCACACTATTTGATCAATAAACTGAACAATAGTAATGAAGTGTTTAAGACAGCAAACCTCATACTCAAACAAGCTACTGTTAGAGAGATAATCTGAACTCAAACTGCAATCTTTTCTTTACCTTGAAAGATCCACATTATCAAATTCCAGCACAAGCCCAGATTGATATTTAGCCATCAATAAGACATTTAGTACAAAGTGGGCTTTGGGTCTATGCTGGTCAGCTAGGCTTCCTCTGTGCTCAATGAAAAAAGAACTGAAAGATTATGACTAAGGTAACTGCCTAAAATAAATAGATCATTCACATCCCGGGAATTTATGAACTGTACAGAAAGATTAGATGACTAGTGGTCCTTCAAGTAAAAGCAGTCCTATTCATGCAAGTACATTTAGTAATGAGACAGAACAAGGATTAAAAAATAGAAAATAAGTACTGTCAAATATAAATGTCAAGTATTGCCAAGGAGATTACACTTAGATAATATTTAGGGCATACTAAATTAAAGTCAGTAATCAAATTGCAAACAAGTACTTACCTCCATGAAAGAAAAACAATAGTAATGTATTAGCACTATGGGGATTCAGGTCCCAGTCTGGAAAACTTCCATACACTTGACAATCAATTAAATTGGTGAATACATACTTGAAGAAAAAGTTTATAAAAACCCCTACGGTTTCACACAAGTTCATCCAGAACTAATATTTTGAGATCTGAAGAACTGATTTTCCCATGTTCAAATGGTTTTCAGCATCAACATGTAGAGTGAAGGCATCGGGTCGCAGAGCAGAGACAGGGATCCTATGGTCTACTTTGGTGGCATGTATTTCTAAACATTAGAAAACTAAGCTCTTTTCCCACTGCAGTAATATCCACATGTCTCTACTCACTTGCACTTGAAGTTCTCTGGAGTGATGTTGTGCTGGTGAGGAAACTGGGAGTCCCACCGCTGGCACTGGATTCCACTCCATATGGTGTTGACTGTGCCGCGGTAACCCTCGCCCTGTCCCTGAATACATGTTGACGTCTCAGCTGCTGCCTCTGTGCTGTTCATGGCACTTTCATCTGCAGACCCAGAGAAGTGCTGGTTTAGATTCTTAAGATTGACTCTGTGTTAGGATGTCAGGTTTGAACTCTACATTGTAGTTGAAATTGTGGTAATTGGAGTTCTTTGGAGAAATTGCCAATCTAATGACTTCTACAGAATACTTTTCTTCATATTCACAACATCCATGAAATCAAAATAGTTGTTAGATCCTGTGCTAGTTTAACCACTTGCAGGTGAAAAGTATCAAACATTTAAGAGCTTGTGTTTAGTGAAAGACCTGGCTTATGCTATATCTTTGAATATTAGAAGGTATTCTTGATTACTCTTTCCAGTTCAGCAAATATTTCTCATTTGTTTAGCTTTACAAAACTGAGTGACCACCCATGTGCTCAATGTTAAACATGTTAATACATGTTTGCAGGATTAAAAACCCATTGGTTTTCTCCAAAGAATTCCCAGAATATCAAAACACAGGAAAAAAAGATGCAGATTTAAAAAGATAAATCCTATTATAATGTGCTAAATCCTCCTTGAAGTTTCTCTTTTTATGCCTCATATAGTTAGAGGAAAAAAAAACCAAAACAAAACCAACAAAAAAAAAAAAGCCCAGATTTTGGAAATCAAAGATCAGTATTCTCTACAGAGAGACAAATGTTTTAAAGAGTAACAAATTCATCAGACTCAAGATCTTTTACAGATGTTGATATACTCTGAATTCAGCCTGGTGTGGGCTGTTTTGAACTAAATTCAGAAAAACAGTGGTTTTTTAAATGACTCATACACATAACTTAAGAGTCTCTATTTCTTATGCAATTTTCATAATTACAAATTAATGGCACAGATATTGCATCAGATATATACAAAAAAAATACAAAACTAAATACACTACAGTAAGAGCAACCCTTCTGCAATGTCCCAGAAAGCTCCCAACATAATATTTTTGTAAGTAACTACCCATCTGTTGGTAATTGCTATTGTTCACAAGACTAATTTTATTAATTGCTTAAAAATATTAGTTCCCAGCAGTAAGTATATTAATAAAGTTTTAAAATTAGTCTTCTTCAAATGGTCAGTGATTAGAATGATATTTGCATGTTATTCATAATATAGTACATTCCTGGTAACTTGGGCCAGTTCTATGAACTTGCAGAAAATATGTATCTTAAGGAAACCAAATGTCATAACAGATGGATTTGTCTGATTTGCTGTCTAATCTTTGACGTTAAAGATCACTTCCCTGTCAGATGATAACATCAAGTTGTGCAGTTGAATTATACATTTCTCTATGCTGGAGAAAATTTCTCTTTTTATCTTCATCTGGTTAATGTTTTTACCTCAGTGTTTCACAGGCAAATTAATTTCCTGTCCTTCCATTTTGTTGAGCATTCCTTCTTATACGTGTACAGATACACAGCTCATCACTAACTGTTATGCTATGTGTCTGGACAGTGACCTCTATCTGTAGATCAGATTTTGCAATAATTTGTCCATGTCAGAATATTCTATTTAAAGGAACCAGACAAACTTAACTTTCACATTGTCATAAATACTTGCACAGCCAAGCCACTACTGGGAAGACTTACATTATAATGGCTAAGAGAGAAATTATTTCAAAATCTGCAATGTGTGATGGATTATCTGCTATTACAACTTTGTGGCAGCTCTCAATAAGAATTCTTGTAATGAAAATGATCAGTAAAACATTTTAATTTGAATTCATAAAGCAATTCTATCATTCCAAAAGGTCCACAGGACCCTCCACAAACTCTTCTAGCTATTCCACCTGCATTTCCTATAAATGTCTACTTTTAAAACATGAAAAATGAGACTCAGAAATATTTCTGAAATTTCGTTCTGAAATTTCGTTCTGAAATTCTGAGGGCTTGTGACCTCAGAAACAACCTCTTCCATTCTGACAGTCTCACAGAAAGCTCAAAAGTTATCAAAAAATTCTCAAGAAGCTGGTGGTTTCCATAAACAGGCATGGTGGGAACAGTCTCCCTGTTAATGTCAATGAAAAGTGGGCTGCATGCACACAAGGACAGGCAAGATCTTGAGCAGCAGTGCTTGCCTCATCAGGCATTACAGAGGTGCTCTGCAAACTATAAGGCAGTTGCCAAACTTTAAGAAGTGCCCAGGTTAAGCCTACAACTTAAATAGTCATGTACTGTTATTGTTCTTGAGGCTAATTATTCTTGTACCCCCATAGCTAATTATCTAAAGTTTAATACCTCTGAGCATGAACATCAGATGTGCAGAGCACTGGTGAAAGAGTCCTGAGACCAGGCTCACCAGTTCAGTGAGACTGAATTCCCACCCTTATCCTAGCAATTCCTCTGTAATATAAATTAAGACCTGCAACTCCACGGGCTTTTTCCAGTGAGAAAGACATTATGAATTAAGCTAGAAGATGAATTTAAATACAATAAGCAATCCTTACTATGCAGGCAGGTACTTTAATTTTATATTAGAAGTATTCTTTTTTTGTTGTTGTTCCTGTTCAGGTTTTATAGTTCTGAACTGAGATAAAAAGTACTTTTGAAGGAAGATCACACAAAATACCATTTATAAAAATGTCACTTCTTATTCCTGTATGAAACTTCATTATGAAAAGAAGAATTCGGTAATTTTCTAGCAGCATTTTGCTAATTTTTAAATTTTGCTGTAATCTTTTTTTTGGTATTCTGAATGACTCAAATTAACCATGTAATTCAAATAGTTGCTTGAGAATTTCCTGTTAGTAGTATTTCCACCTTCACATGCTCACTGTGAAGTCCTCAACAAAAGTGCAATAATGCAAAGGTGGGGGATTTTTCCCATAAACCCCTCCCTATTTTGATACTTCAGACTATATATCTTTATTAATAAGGGCCAGCTCATGTATTCATAGATGCTTAAGTAAAGAAAGGAAACATTATCCAGGGCTTCATGTGTAAAGCTACAGATATCTTCTCAGTTCTGGTTCTCACAGTAATGCCAGCATGAGGGAGTCAGCAGGGACCTTGAGTCATTCTACAGCTGAAGTAACCAGTTAGAATACTATTTCTGTCTTTAATCCAAATGACCCAGAAGAAAATCCTGCACAAATTTGAGGTCAATGGTGAAACTCCTACTGACTTAAGAGAAGGTAGGGATTTTGTTGGAGTATTCATGGCCTTTCATGGTAATACTATCTATGTATTTTTGGAAAAAGACATAGCTGGGAAAGAAGCAGAGTCCAAAATTATCTCATGGGGAAAATTCCTACTTTTGCTTATATTGTTGCAATGTGTTTCCTAGTGTGTCAGTCAACAATAGGAAATGTGCCCTGATTTGTAACAAAAGATTTTAGAAAGTAGATTTTAAAAGATGTGCCTAACTCAGTAAAGAACACAGCAAAGTCGTCATTAAACACAATCCATGCAATTCTGCAAATGTCAGTAAGAAGCTTGAGTGACGTTATGTGGAGAAGCTGCACATGTTCAGTTACACTGCCTCCAGGTATCCCTACCTCAAGCAATATGATCTACAGTTCTGGGCAGTATGATAGTGGTGGTTCTTTTCTTTCCATGTGTTTCCGTTATTTTATTTCCATTTTTTCCTTCAGTGCATTATCGTAGTACATTAAGCATGAAAAAAACCCCAAACAATACAGATTTATAATGGGTTGGGTTTTTCTTCAGTAAAAACATAGGAGAAAGAAATAAATTAGACCCAAGCTCAAGAATCACAGTACTGAAAAACTCATTGTCACCTTCAACCTCCATACCTACAGTTCATTTGTCCTTGAGCACAGAGAGATCTTTCTGGCTTTTTCCAATATCTATAACTACTCTTTAAATCAAACAACTTCTAGTTTAAATCCATAAAAACCCTAAATCTGTATCTCTGCGTTTCAGAGCTCTTAAATCTCACTTTCAAAACTATCACAGAAATGAAGAGAAGGATCTGAGAAGGATGCTTTTTGAGGAAATGCAGATTAAGCCGTTGCATTCATAATGAATGCTGGACCTCTGCTGTGCCTCCATGTGCAGTGAGGTGGAAGATAACACTTTGAGCTACTAAACATCAGTCTCTCTTCACTGCCTCCTTTCTATAAACATCTTTATCTTACATAAATATTAAGCTTAAACTGAGTGTCACATTTATGAGTTTACATACTATGATTCAACAAATAACTCTTTAATCAGAACTTCACACTCAGACGGACAGTTGAAATCTCTGCTTTTAAAGAATGAGTAATCTAATACTGGTGATTTTTTTACCTTCCCAAAAGTTGTAAGTACTTGTAACAGTTCATTTTACACCTAGATCCTCAATTTTTTTTCATTACTTTCTCTTTCCCATCAAACTGAGACCCTTACTGAATAGTCTCAGGGCTTTTTGGGCTCTAGTCACTCCTGCCTATTGCCTATGAGTACAGACAGAAAAGGCTAAATCCATGGTAAAATCAGCTGGGTTGGTTGGAAATCAAGTAGGCAGCACTCAAACACTGTCCTTACCATAATAATTCCATACACCTCTGCAGCTCTCGAATGACTGACATGTATAGCTTCATTTCTGGGCCTCAGCACCTCTCTCATAACCCTACAGCTCATCCACAGAAGTGCAGTTATCCTTTTTTCTTTTTTTTTTTTTTTTTTGAAGGCAGTCTTACCTCCCCACTCCTGTCTTCCCTGTAGTCCATGTCCTCATTCATGCCAAAGTAACAGTAATTATATTTTTTCATATTTGCTGTCAGTGCTTCCTTTTCTTCATTTCATCCTACACTTCTTTATTGCTGTTATAGCTGTCCTTTTATCCTCTCTTCTAACTAAAAATTTTCTCAAGCCAAAACCACAGACACATATGTGAGCAACTTCAAACCAATCCTGGGGTCCCTGAAGTCTTAATCCATATCCAATTTTTGCAGCTTGAGCCATCTCTAATCCCTAATTGCTCCTGTCATCTCTTTCTCACAGCCCTGGCTGTAAGCCACAATGTTTTATGCTGCCTTCTGTGCTTGGAAATAAAGTTACAATGCCCTCCTGTCTCTTCAGTCTTAAAAACATATTTATTTTCTGAATGCTTCCTTCCAATGACTTTTTTGCCGAAAATTTTGTATATGAGCTGTTGTCAGCATTTTGGCTATAGAGCATACTAGCACTCATGGCATGAAGCAAAAGCCACAAGCAGCATGCTGCCTTGTGGTCACTTCCCCAAAGAGAGGACACCTACGTTTTTGTATATGGTCCAAAGACTTGCATTTGCAAAGCATTTTTTCTAATTAGTATTTCTTGTAAAATATATAAACAGTCCTCAGCATAGGAATTAAAAGCCTGTGTGAGAATCCAAACCACAAAGCTATAAAGACTCATGATGTTCTCTTTTTAGTGTACTGAGATTGCACACAGGCACAGTTTCAGAAAATGGAGCAGCCACTGAAACCCAGAATGGTCAGTGTTTTGGGCTCCCTGCTAGGAGGTGGGAAAACAGATTTTCTATGTCCCTCAAGAAAGACAGAAAACTGAAAACAGGGCTTTGATATTTTGTGTTCATATTCTGGCCACCAAGCTGGTGATACCACAGTAATATCAGTAACAAATTCCCTCCCTGGATTATAAAGGAAAGCACTGAACAGCATCACTTCTTATATAGAGGGCAATGCCACATGTCTGTGCTAAACATCCTTTGAAAATATTTGCTCAATTAAGTACTTTCAAGATCATTATTTCTGTATTCTTCTCATATACATTGCTTCAGTAATTTCCAAAATTCTAGAGTTTTCTGCAGTAAAAATACAGTTTTGCATGTGAATTTTTCACTGATATCATTATACTGAAGATGAAGGAAAGAATTTCTAGTTAGTTAGTCAGTTTTGGCCTAGAAATGAGACAAAAAGCTTTCATCATGACATTAAAATCATAACACTATGAGTTTTTTAAAAAATTCATTTTGATGATTACCTTTTCTTCAGGACTCTAATTGTGACTTGGTAGACAAAGGTGACATTACAGTAGATTACAGATCTCCCACCAAACTATTTTAAAAAGCTTAGGCTAGACAGTAGATACTGAAAGTTTCATGGACTGTAAGCTTACGTGACCAAGAAAGCCAGATGTGAATCCTCAGAACATGAGCTGACACATCAGCTCAGGAAATGCCAAAGAATAGAGGTTTATAAAAGTTGCATTTGTGAAACAGTCAGCTGCAATGTAGGAATTTTTTTTTTTTTTTTTGTAATAAAAACACTTCAGCCAGGAGAAAACAACAGATCTAGTAAACTACATGTGATTCATATATTATCTAACAATTAGAGAAATGTAGGAAGCACGGTTTTGTTTAAAAAAGCAAAAATAAAATGAAAAAAAACACAAACCAAAAATCAAAAACAACAGCAACAACTCTAAATTAATGAATTAACTAAAATATTGGAAAGTTGATTCAGTTACAGAGCTAAGCAAGACTGTTTATAACGGGAAAAGACTGAACTTTTCCCATTATCAAAGATTATCAATACTCTAGATACAATTACATGAATGAGTACTGTAGTTCACACAGAAGACTTTCGACATGAATGTGACTCTGTGGGTGCCTGATGCAAAACAAGCAATAGTGCTGTTAAGTTGCTTCTGTCTCTGGAGAACCTCATTACAGACATTGCTCAAACAAACAGATTAACCTCACTTTTATACAGTGGAAAAATTTTGTTAATTTTAACTACCTTATAGTGGATTTACAAGGACATATGATAGTGAAGAATAAGGTCAATTATTCCACATCAGGAGTAGAGTATTCTTAGTCAACCTTTGGATTTCAGACAATTGGCTAATTGATAAGGAGTGACTGACATTGCAAGACATTACACTGACCTATGCCGAGAACAAGCAAGGAGAGAAAATTCAGACCTATTAGTAGCCGAGGCAGAGAACACGGCATAATTTGGTTTGGTATAATTCTAAGTAAAGATGAAGAATCCCATGCTTCCCCTTTACGTAGCAACTGCTCAGACATAAAGGTTCACGTTGGAGCAATTCCCTCTTCTCACCTTCCTGCCAGTATTTATATATAAAATACAATTCTAGGAAAAATACAGGATTATATTGTGGAAAAAGGCTTTTTGCAAGATCCACTACTGTCTTTATTTTATCTGGATTTTAGATATCCCAGTAATAGTTTATTTTGGGGTTTTTTATAATAGCAACAAGAACAAAATATAGAGAACCCTGGAAATTACAGTCATTAAAAATCACTCCTTTTATAATATTTTTTCCTTCTTTTTTTTTCCTTTCTTTTCAATTCTCACATAAATCCATTTGCAGGTGAGCTTTATTGTTCTAATAGAATTTATTTTCTTCTTCTATCCTCCTCCCAAGAGAGCCGAATTTTACAATGACATAAGCTTACTGAAGTGACACTTAGAACTAGATGAAAAGCAGAGAGTGGTTTCAAGGATTTTTTTTTTTTTTTAACACTTAATTTTGGTCAAAATTGAAGCAGGACAACAAAGAAAATTGTAGTTTCCAAAACTGCAGATCTAAGAGAAACTGACTTTCTCATGAGCTAACATGACACTGAAATTCACTGAGAAGTTTTAGAAGCACCCCTTTGCCTCTACTTCATGGAAAATACAAAAATATTGCTTTCCCTTTTCTGCCTGTATACTTTGGTGCTCTATCACAGGGCTGGGGCACATGAAGCTGATAGGCTTATAAAGTACGCGTTGTTAAAGTCATGCCTTGTTTCAGAAATTGACTTTGTTCCCAAGATGCTGTAATCAAAGTATTTTCAGTAAAGAGAATAAAAAAAAATATGCTGAGATATTATGAGACTTCCTTTAATATCATGCTTGTACATTGATTATTTCACGTGCTGTCTGTTCACTAAGGGCAAAAAACTGGCCTCCAAATCTCATAGTGAGAAGTATGGGAGAATGGAGAGGACATTATGTACTGCTCATTTAAGACATCTAATTATCAGTAGAACAAAGCTGTCAGAGCTATCACCAAAGATAGGAGGATCTGAGCTTTGAAGATAGAACATGCTGCAGAATGCTCTAAAAGCACTGAACTAAAGCATCTCGAAGTGGGCATCCAATATTTGTATACCTTAACGTTGCTTTGATTCAATTCCCTGTCTGTAAAGTGAGGATAACAAAACCCACCATCTTGTAGTTGACAGATTAAAAGAAATTAATTGCCTGTGGAGTGCTTTGATACTGTAGTGCTGAATATCACAGAGAAACCCAGGAGGTAATTAATAATTCTGTCTCCAGTACAAGGCTGAATAGTGTGCAGGAACTGAGGCCTAGAATGGCACAATGTGCAAGAGGAAAACAAAACGATAAACTGTAATTGACAGAGCAGGGAAGGTGTGCATGCACCTACTCCCAAACTGTAATGCAGATGCCCAGCATGGCCAAAATAATACTGTACATGAGATCTTCATGATGATGTTGCCTCACTTTTTTAGTTCTTGATTTTCCTACTTTTTATTTCAATTCCCTGTATGTAAGATATTCCAGTGCTAAGTAACACACAGCTCTTTATTTCTTGTCCAGATTAAATATAATGTCTTTATAGGAGATCCTCTTTGAAAGTGATGCTTTAAAAGTCAGTGAAGCACAATGAATGAACTAGCTGTGCTCCTATACTGCTTGAATTATCTGAGTCCAGATTTTGGAAAGGAAAAGGAAGTAATAAATTTTGCTTGAACTCACCACACGTTTTAATTGCACAGAACTCCCAGGGGGTGTTAGGGTCAAGAGTGTAGCACCATGGTCTCAGTTTGCCATCAGGATTGCGGCAGTAATTATCATCAAAGCCCTTGTCAGGATATCTGCAAACCACAACGAGAAACGTGTCAGGGAAGTCTTCCTGGCAACTGCACAGGCTTGTACAAGGTACTTAAAGGACAGTCTTCAGCAGAGGCAAACAAGAATCAGTTACCATTAACCTTGGGTCTGATTCTGTGAGATTGATGCAGATACTCTTTTAACACTATTAGAAAGCTAATAACATAAAAAGTCTTTCAAAATATGCAGCAGAATCAGACCTCCACTGAGGGGATTCCCTGCTGTGCTAATGCACAGGATACCGGATGGGGTAACTCTGTTAATTGCTAAACTCTTGGTCTTGTGTCTGTCAACTGATGACCAGACTCTAAAGCCACTCATTTTTTTAAAACAGCCCAATTAAGTGTGGATTATATAAACACTGCCTGGCATGCTGGTCTTATTAAGAAAACAGGTTCTTCAGTGCAACAGCCCTGAGTTCAAACTGGAAGCTATTTTGAGTAGCTATGTTGCTAATGATAGCTCCATTTTAGTAATAGAGCTTATTCTAGGTCATACCCTCATTTCAAGCATTGAGAGGAAAAAAGGAGAAAAATAAGGGAATAACTTCCGTCTCACTTTATCTCATTAAGATTTGAAGCTGTTGTGCCATTTAATTGTTTCCATGTTCCTACTGCCATCACTGAACAATCAGGCAGATATTCAAGATAAAGAGGTACTTTAGGCATAAATGTGCTATGTTAACATCTATAAACTTAAAGAGAAGGAGATAAATGCATACTTTTTTTTTTTTTTTCTCCAATGAATACAAATTGTCTTGGTTTTCCAGTTTTATTGAAACATGTTTGTAAAAGAAACAAAAAATAGATTTGCCCCTGAGGGAAACATGAAAAGTATGTAAGAGAACAATAAAGTTAACTACCTGGGAACCTGAACACATTTACAACTGCAAGCAGATGTGTTTCTCACAAGCAGAGGAAGGTATGATTTACAAGCCTGTGTATTTGCTAGGATGCTTTCTCTGTCAAACAATCATCCTAATTTTGACTCATGCATTTTCAACTTGATCTCCCATTCCTTGGGAAAAATCAGGTTCCTTCATCTATAGAAGTGACAGGGACAGGATTTAAGTAGAACTTAAAAACCAAAACAAAACAACAACATCAAACCATCAAAACCACAAAGGAGAAACCTCACAAAACTGAAAATGCAATGGCAGTCAAGAATGTGGTAGTTTCAGATCTAGTAGGAGTACCTTGTTTTCTACTACATAGAAGACAAACTGTAAAGGAACAAATTGTGTATAAGAACAAATTGATTTCGCAAGAAAACAGTTAATGCCTAGTATTATAGCAGAAAACAAGATGTCTTTGGCCACCCAGTAGGTAGAGTGATGAGCTTTGATGTCAGCAGCACATGCTCCGTGTCATGTAGCAATGGAAAGTTCATGGCAGTACCCAGGAACCAAGGCTGAGTCCAGGAATGCCAAGGTATCTGCAGTCATAGCTCCCAAAAAACATTCCAGACAACTGGGGATATAAAGAACCCACTCTCTAGAAGGCAAGTGTCTTTCATAGCACTGAATGCTCTGTCTTTCTTAATATTATATAATATGTCCCGACAGTATGTCAGAAATACGTTATTTACTAACTAAAACTTAAGTAGAGATATAACAGTTCTTTCAGGATGAAGCTTTGAGTGGCTTTGTGGGATGGAGTAGTGTCCATGAACTATATCTTTCCACCTACTATATCTATGTGCCCTTTTCTAGAGCAACAACAGCCTTCCCAGTCACTGGTTCTTCCCACAATATTCAGACATGCTTCTGCCTTCCTTCATACCCAGCAAACAACAGTTCCTCAGTTCCTTGAGAAAGGGCCAACTAACACCTTTAAAACACAAATATTAGGGATGAGATAAACACCAGGGCTTCAAACTGTTCCACACAATTCAACAGTGGGACTATGGAGGATTCCCTGAGAGCTCATCCCTTTGCTCTGCACACTCCTCCTTCCCCAGAACACTTGGGCACAAATATCTTGCTTAGACCCAACAAAGAGACTGAGGTTTCCAAGATCTTTCAGAGCCCTACATATTTCTTTTTTTTTCCCCTGGAACTGCAGTAGCTGTACTTCATTGCTAAAACTGAAATGAAGCATTAAGATACACATTTGGTGTCAAAATCAATACTTTTTTCCAGTTTCTGGGGTAGGGGAAAGAGTGTTAGATGAAGAGATAAAATCTAGTCTCTTTGAAGAGACAGATGTTGACTTCTAGCTCTGCTTGAACTAAACTGAAACTTAGTGTCTTAAACTCTTCACCAGTAATTCTTTTCCCTTTTCATTTTAGAAGATATGCAGGACTGAAAACTTGATTTTGTATAAAGTAAATTTTCATGCAAGAGATATAAACCAGAGTATTTTAATAAAAGGGTATCTGCAGTTATTCAACACTTATGCTAAAACTCTACTTTCCTCCAAGCAATAAGTACCTATTTTCACAGTATATTTGATTTTGAGCAGAAAATATAAGCAGAAGAGGAGAAAACTGTTGCTTCCTTATGCTGCTCTAGTCCTATCTAAGTCATTATCTTCAATGATCTTCCTTCTATACTGAGGCATAATCCTGTCCATAAGGTGTATATGAGAGAACTGGAGCTTCAGAATGCAGTTCTGCATCTACTAATAGCTAAAACTGGGTCATGCAGGAGCTGTTTGGGGGGATTCCTACTGCTAGTTTCAATTACATCTTAGTTAAAAGGTATTATCAGTAACTGACCTCTGAAAGGAATAAATATGGAACAAATTGTTGAGGTGACAAAAAAGAAGAGAGATGTATTCACCCTGAGCTGAAAGCATTGTCCAACAGCAGATAGACTGCAGCATCTGAAAAGATTAATTTTACCTCTCTTTCTTGTCATTGCAACTGATTAATCCATAAATGAAAACATGTTTCAGTTTGCCCAGCCAGCCCTTCCTGGTTTCCAAGTACTTCGCATTACCCCCAGATGACACAGTATAAGCCTCTCTAGAGACTGCTGTATTTTAATGGATCATTTGTTCCAGACCTCCTCTCTTATTTTCAACTTAAATAACTATAAAAAAAACCCACCAACCAACAAACAAACCAAAGCCCACAAAATTTTTCAAACCTAGTATAATCAAAGTATGTTGTCACTACCTTTAGTGACCATTCCATTAAGTAAATAAAAATCAGTGTATTAGAAATGTACGGGACACCAGTTTCTCTTCTGCAACAACATATAGATCAGCTCAGTATGGATGGATCCTGTTTTGATTAAAAAATAATTTTTATTAAAGTCTGAAAACTCTCAAAAAAGACAGTTTTTGGAGGAAATCTTACAAGGAGAAAGGCGATTGTTCATGAAACTGCAGTTAGCCTGAAAAGTTATTTTGCAAACAATCCAAAATAAACGACAAAAAAATATTTCCTCCTGACAGTAAAATTATTACTGTTTGTACACATAAATTCTATAAATGATTCACTCCCAAGGAGAAAAATTCTTTCTGTGACTAATTCACAGCAAGTGCATGGCAAAACTCAGAAACAGATTATCTTCAGTCCCAGTCTGTTAATACAAAATATTTATTGTAGCAGAACTATGGGAGAACCTGCTATTATTCATGAAGCAGATCATCTGAGCCAAGAGGAAAAAGAGGTTACATCACATAAACTCCAAACCTGCAGATCCCAATGTTTTGCTGAATAATCAGGCTTTCTAAAATCTACCAGTACCCATATTTCTGAGTGCTTTATTTAGTAGAACACTTCAACATACATAAAGATACTTTCAGTGGAAGGTCTCAATTATTCTGTCTGTTGATTCTTGTAGTCTTCCTCTGGCAGTTTAAATTTATTCAGACCACTTTATAAATGGAGTTAATCCAAAATACAGAGTAAAATTGAAATGAAACTTTAGTCCAGTTTAAAAGAAATACAAAGGTCCTCCTGTGTGGCCTAAACCCCCACACAACATCCTTCCAAAAGTGTGTATTATAGATGACCCTTTGCAGTAGGGTGATTTTTACTGTCTAGGATAAATCCTAATGGGGATGCAATTTGCCTTGTTATTTCTGACTCATCTTTTGGCATAATGTATCTATGTCTAAATTAAAAAAGAAAAAAAGTCTTAAATATAATTCCATGGCATTAAATGCTAAACAGAATGATGAACTCCTTTTCCAGGCTGAAAAATAACATGTAGTGGACAAACGCTTTTGTCAAACAAATTGGATACTTGCACCCGATTACTACGAAAGACGATCTACAGCTTTAAAGCTGTTCAATATTTCAAAAAAAAAGCATACTCTGACTTGACAATGTTGCAAGTTTGTATTCACTAATTGTGTTAAAAACTCTAACCAAACTTTGACTTTTAACCATTATTTACTTTATGATTAAGGTATTGTAAGCTGGCTGAAGCTGTATCACAACATATACAGAAACATTCAGAGGTTAATTTTTTATTGTCAGTGACGCTAGGGAGAAAATTTTGATCAATTAATGCAGTGCATGTACATCCCTGCACCACACAGCCGTGGCATGTAGCCACAACAGCACAAAACAGCATCCTGCATCTCCATCATGATGGTAACCAGCCTGCACACACCATGTGTCAGAAGCCTAAGGAACTAAAACTGGTGAACTCTATAAATTTCAGTTCAGCTAATGTTGATTTTGCCAAACGTGTTCCAGAACGTGTGTAATTTTCAGATTATAACCACATGGATTTTGTTGGGGGGAGGAGAGGTTACCTCTCTGGACGATATTTGTGCTTGTGTGGTCTCTGAAGATCCCAGCGCTGACACTCTTTGCCTGACTCAGTGTGATCCATTGGCCCTCTGTAACTCTCTCCATTGCAGGTCATGCATTCAACTAGGAAAAAAAAAATTAAAAAAAATGTACTAGTACTTTATTATGTTGATGACTTGTAGAACAACAACAACAAAAAAAATTATATCCCTGCTATCATAAACTGAAACCAGCCTAAAGAGGTATAAAAAAGTATCTTTTACTTAGGTTAGTGTGGGAAATGCCCTTTGGAATAGAAATGCAGCTCTTAGATCTAATCCAGATGCTTAAATTCGGTATCATTTCATAAGACACTTAAGATTTTAAGGCAGGTAGGTGTGAGCTGCTAGAGGCATTAATGTTCCTAGAAGATTTTTAACCTTACCTATGGTTAGTAACAGAGAGACACACATCTAAGGTAGGAGTATTTTTTAGAGGTGATATTTTCTAATTAAGTAACATATTTTTTTTAAGTCACTCTAAACCATAGTATAATAACAGCACAAGTTTAAGCCCAGAATAATGGATGAATCACAATTTCTTGCTGTACAGTCTGTTTCTTTAAATTCCTAGCACTTCCAGCCACATACGATACTATTTCTTTTAGATACTAATTCTTCTTGGCAGCTTAAACTATGATACATATTCAGCCCTGGTTTGGGAAAGTGGGTGGTAGAGGGAGAGTGGACAAAAGTTACCAAAGGGATTTGAAATCACTGTTGAACAAAATATGCTTCATAATTTAGAATGAGAAGTCTTAAAATGTAAAATAAATTTACCATAATTAACTATAGACACATTTCTGAAGTGCCCTCTAATTAGAGTAATTTGTAATGAAGGATCACTTAGTAAATAGTAATTTCTGCAATTACAGATCTCACTCTTCAGTCAAAATATCCGCTACCAAAGTCCTCATCCTGCGGTCTTATCCCATTTGCAGCTCACATAAACAGATCTTTAAACGTTAGCTTTTAATAGATTGTCAAGATCCTTGTAAATCACTCTCTTCCTCCCTCTCTCCTTTCCTCTCCCTTTTCTTCCCCCACCACTTTATAGCTATTGCACATGACACATTAGTAGGAAAATTAAAAGCACCCTATCTTGAGGATTTAAATGGGTTGATTAACTGGAACTGAATTGGCTGATTAGCAAGATACAAGAGCTTCCTTTGAAGGTTAGCAGAACTTAAAAGTCAACAAATGCAATGGTGCACATGAAGTATCTTCTGAATTCTAAGACTTAAAAGTCGAAAGCGATTGGATTTATAAAAGGTTCTACTTATTTATACTATTCATTTGAAAAACAAAATGCATGCTTAAACTGAGTTCTCATCCTGTAATTCAGTATCTATATTTTCATCAAAAAGAATAAGTTGATTTTACCATGGAATGGAACTGGATGATTTTATCACATAGTAATACTGAAACTGCGAATGGATTCACTGTGGAACAGACAAGTGAAAAAAGGGTCACATCTGTGCAATAAGCATCACTTCATTGTTCCATATCCTCCATGACCTGAAAAAAAAGCTGCTGAGCCTGCAAACTTGTTCGAGTTTTCGAGAGTACTGGAACATAACAAGATCTCCTCTTTCTCTAATCACTGCTTTTATTGTTACATGAGTTGCTCTTGCTGAGAAGTCACCTATTCTTTCTCCAAAGTCCATGAACAAGCATCACTGAAACTATCAGAAGTTCTGCATACCTGCTGCCAACAGAGAAGGGCAAGTTTGTTTACAGACTAGCCGTGCTGGGTTACCTTGTGAACAGAGGGGGATGTCGCAGACTTCATGGCGGGTCTCTGGACTGGTGGTGAAACACCATGGTCCTCCCTCTTCTCCTCGGGGGTTTCGACAGTAGTTTTCCCGCAGGTCTTTACCCCGATAGCTCGAAGGCAAAAAGCTAGTTTTAAAATGACAATCATTACAGTATAAGAGCATGCAGAATTTGGTGTTAATCATACTATTTTTTACAAACAATTAGAGACAATCACATTTCTGCTTCCTTCTCCCTCCACCCTGCCTACACAAATGCACACACCCAAATATCTGTCCATACACAAATACACATCTTCAGACAGGATTACTCAATCAATGGCCTAAATATGGGAAAACTTGTCTAGCCCATAGCTTGCTCTAGTGAGTTTTACTCCCATCCCTCGGGCATCCGGAGCCAGCTATCTGTTGCAGAGCCAGAGGCAGCAGCACACTCCCTGCTGGACAAGACCAGCTTGTAAGTACTTACACAAGGGTGGGAGGCCCTTTGACAAAGGGGAAAAATGTATTGGATGAGTATGGGAAAAATTCATTGGGTCCATAGTCATGTCACACCCACCTTTCCAGTGCATGTTGTGCACATACAGCAGCAGGCCCAGCTGGGTATAGTGTGCACCTACTACATAAAGCCCACAAGCAGAGAAACTTCTTCCCATCCCTGGTCAGGGAGGAGGTAGAACTGAGCGTGTGAGCATGACTGAGCAGTGTGACACACCATGCTTAGAGTCTTTCACTGCCCAAAACCATGGAGTGCTTTGCATTTCAGCATCAGATATTTCCCTGATCCTGCTTTGGCTGTCTTGCTTCATGTTCTGTCACAAACCCCATTGTTATCACCTTAGGGTCTGCTACTTATAGACCCACTCATCATTGCTATCATACAAATTATACCATTTAACAGTGACCTAGCTGACTTAAACTGTGTTCTTCCTTTCACTATATGCTCTGCATTTGCTCTAATAACAATACCCCTTAAGATTTTTCCCTTAGATTAGTTCTCAGACCAACGGTAAGGACTTTGTTTTTCTTTAGTGATTTTATATAAATGTGACTTAATACTATATTTTTTTGCCTAAAACACATTTTCAGTATAATACTCTGTAGCTTATACTCAGTCAAACGATTGTAAACACTCCTGGGTCAAGGATTTGTGTTCTTAGCTGTCTGTAAAATTATGTGCTTATCTCTAGAGAAACTCCCACATACACACTGATATATATATATATATATATATATATATATATATAAAAGTAATGCCACTTATTTTTTGCCCACCAACTAGGGAATAGCTAACCCCATAGTAAGGAGCCCAACCCCAGAGCTCATTCTGTTCAACGCCACCACAAGAGCTCACAATCACATTCAGACTGCCCATTGCAGACAAACGCAGTGGCACTTCACTGCCAGATTCATTGCAGTGATGCTCAAACAGCAACTAAATTTCTGTAGTTAAAAAGCACAGTAAATTCAGAGTTATGCTCAATTCCATGTAGATTTTCTTTTTCTTAATTAAAAAGTTGGGCAAAATACATAGGGGATTACACAAAACTTGGAATTCAACTTAACAAATTGATTTAATTTTTGAACTTTATTTTGGGTATTTGTTTGTTGGGGTTTTTTTTTCTGTTGGGGTTGGTTTTATTGTGTTTTGGTGTGGTTATTTTTTTAATCAGCAAGGGATTTCAATTGTATCTATATTCTAGAGAAAAAAAAAGGAACAAAATTTCATCTAGCTTCTTTTACAAGACTGTGGACTCTTGTAGCTTAAAAAACTAAACTAAGTACTTAAGACAATCTTTATACACAAACACTGATTTAATTTATACACAAAATCAAAGAAAAATGTATGGTTCTTGCTGTCCTTGGCAGATTCAGTTATAAATGAATAAATTTAAAATATTAAAAGAGAGAAACAGAAAGCAAATTATGACATGTGACATTTTAATCATGTTTTACTTCTCTTAATAAAATCTTTGAACTAACTGAAGTGGAAAATATCTCTGCTAATTGCATTGTAGTTCTAGTCAATGCAGTGTGGAAGTGCTTTTCTTATTTTTGGTGCTTGAACAGAATAATTTTTATGTCATTTCTGCTGCCAATAAAATTGTTGCTTCTGCTTTTCCTCTATAGTCTTGTAATATAAAAAAAGGGGGGAAAAGGGAAAGAAGGAAGACCTGGAGAACTACAGGCCAGTTAGTCTCATCTCTGTGCCTGACAAGATCGTGGAGTGGATCCTCCTGGAAACTATGCTAGAGCACATGGAAAATAAGGAGGTGACTGGTGACAGCCAGCATGGCTTCACTAAGGGCAAATTTTGCCTGACATATTCGGTGGCCTCCTGCAACAGGGTTACTGCATTTGTGGATAAGGGAAGAGCAACTTAAGTCATCTACCTGGAATGTGCAAAGCATTTGACACTGTCCTACATGACATCCTTGTCCTTAAATCAGAGACACATGGATGTGATGGATGAACCACACAGTGGAAAAGGAATAGGCTGGATGGTCACACTCAAGAAGTTGCAGTCAATGGCTCGATGTCCAAGTGGAGAGCGATGATGAGTGGCATTCCTCAGAGTTCAGTCTTGGGACCGGCATTTAACATCTTCGTTGGCATCATGGGCAGTGGGATTGAGTGCGCCTTCAGCAAGTTCATCGACAACACCAAGCTGTGTGGTGCAGTCAACACACTGGAGGGAAGGGATGTGCCATCCAGAGGGACCTGGACAGGCTGGAGAGGTGGGCCTGTGCAAACCTCATGGAGTTCAGCAAGGCCAAGTGCAAGGTCCTGCACATGGGTCAGGGCAATCCCAAGCACAGATACAGGCTGGGTGATGAGTGGATTGAGAGAAGCCCTGTGGAGAAGGACTTGGGGGTATTAGTGGATGGAAAACTGAACATGAGCCATCAGTGTGCTCTCAGAGCCCATAAGGCCAGCTGCATCCTGAGCTGCATCAAGAGAAGTGTGGCCAGCAGGTCAAGGGAGGTGATTCTGCCCCTCCACTCTGCTCTTATGAGACTCCCCCTGCAGTGCTGTGTCCAGCCTTGGGGCCACCAACATAAGAAGGACACGGACCTATCATCAGATCCAGAGGAGGCCATGAAGATGCTCAGGGGGCTGGAGCACCTTCCCTGTGAGGACAGGCTGAGAGAGTTGGGGTTGTTTAGCCTAGAGAAGGGTCCAGAGACTACTTATAGCATCCTTCCGGTACTTACAGGAGGCCTAAAGAAAATCTGGGGAGGAACTCTATCAGGGAATGCAGTGATAGATGAGTAATAACAGTTTTAAACTGAAAGAGGGTAGATTTATATTTGATATAAGGAAGAAGTTTTTCACTGTGAGGGTGCTGAGGCACTGTCACAGGTTGCCCAGAGAATCTGTGGCTGTGGCAGTGTTCAAGGCCAGGTTGGACGGGGCTTTGAGCAACCTGGGCTAGTGGAAGGTGTCCCTGCCCATGGCAGGGGGGACTGGAACTAGGTGATCTTTAAGGCCCCTCCAACTCAAACCATTCTATGATTCTAAATATCACTTTTTTTTCTAAGCTAAAGACAGCCCTGGGCAAACTTGGATGTCCATGCAAATGGACATTGCAACCTGTGTATGTGTTAATGCAGTATGTCAGTGCATATTAGAATATTTAATTTAATTTTCCTGCTGAAAATCCTTCTGCTCAGAAATTATGGACATTAGAAAAAATAGGGAGAAGACATTTAAAATTACATCACATACGCCGTCAGAACATTTTAAAAAAATAACCTCTAAATGAATATCATTAGATGGGTCAGATGAATATCAGGATGGTTCAGATATATAGATGGCTTCAATGGGTACTAAAGTAACATTCTTGAGGGAGGAAAGGATGAGGAGATGCAGTAAAGACCTATCCAGAAATGGAAGATAGTTCCTCTCCTAGAATTTATTTGTGTGCTGATTTAATTCAACTATATTAAGTAAGGAGAAAAAAAAAAAAAAAAAAGGAAGCTAAAAACTGAAGCCAGTAAGAATAATGGTAAAAACAGATTCAACCAAAGCAAAAGTCATGGAAATTAGCAAAAAGTCTGTGAAGCACTGATCTACGCTTTGCCCATTTCTCTTTGAATCCTTTTTGCATTGACTTTATCATTTACATAAAAAACTCTTAAGAGAAAAAAAAAGAAGATGGTCTTGCAATCTGTACTAGGATGGAGATGAAAATAATGGAACCCTGGCTTCAGCTGGGGAGTCTCCAGGTTCTACTGGTATACAAATAAATAAAAATATATTTTTAAAATCCAAGCACAAGTTTAAAATCTGAAGTTATTTCAATTCTTTCTAGAAAGATAATGAAAAAATCAGTAAAGTACATTTCTCCCTTGAATATGAAAAAAGGATTTATTTTCCAATGGCACTTCATGATAATCAGATGTTGAGAAAAACTGACCTAAAAATCTAAGCCTTTCATACTAATAAGTTCCAAACACACCACTACTGTCTGCTTCTTCCCATCTCCCTCATGTCTCTGATGATGAAATCATATTTTCTGATGTTGAAAAACAAAATTAGCATGCAGCCACCTCATTTATCCAGTGACCTTTTAAAAATTAAACTTATTGCACAAGGCAGGAGAAAAGTCATTCTCATAAAATTCATCATAGAAGAGTGGCTGTCCAGATGTATTAGATAATACCGTGTATGCTGTATATTAAAATGTAATTTAGTGCTAATATATATACTATCCAGACAGCTTTCTTTCTTTAATTATATAATAGCATATGTATATTTTATAGGAAAAATTTTTGTTGTTTGGCTGTAATTATTGAGAGTTCTTTCACTTCTAAAAGATGAAGACTGTATATTTCAAGGTGTTGAGTCTCAGGAGCTCATCACTGTGGGAGGTGATGGTATTTATCATATGTTCACAATTAGGAATGGGTCTGGTCCCACACTGAAAATCAGACACACTACCATCTATATTATAAGCAGACAAGTCCAGTCAAGTCCAAGCCTGAGGCTCAGCTTTGTAACACATCATGAGGAGAGAACCCAAGTATCCTTTGCTTTTTAATGTTGTTCCAAGATATCATCTTGCACACTGGATAGATTTGGTCAGGACAAGACTAAGCAGTGCACAGCCCAGTTCCT
This sequence comes from Athene cunicularia, assembly GCF_003259725.1. Lineage (NCBI taxonomy): Eukaryota > Metazoa > Chordata > Aves > Strigiformes > Strigidae > Athene > Athene cunicularia. The sequence continues at coordinate 72,062,500 of NW_020799092.1, forward strand.
TGCTAGCAATCTCCAGCTTGGCTCCTCCTAAACAAAGTGCTGATGCTGGGAGTCCAGAGCAAAAGGCAGCAATGGGGACAGGAAGCTTATGGTGGAGAAGTCTCTGGTTTTGGCTCTTAAGGGTTTATTATCTAAATGGCTAAAGCCAATACAAAAAGGCTCAAAGAGAAATGATCAAAGAATAGACCAGTACTTCATAGTCCAGCAAAGTTTGGCATGGTTGAATCTTTTTTTACCATTACTTTTACTGGCTTTGGGTTTTGGCTTTCTTCTCCTTTTCCTTAGACAATATAGTTGAACTAAGTCTACTCTCGAGGTGTAGCTATGGTCTCAGTTGCTCACTAGATCAGATCTTAAACTTAGAAGTTAAGTCCTACACCTGCTGCATCAGCCCTTAGTTGTTGCTCATATGATCTGAAGGAAAGTATTTCAACAAGTCTGTTCAGTCCTTTCCCTGTGTTTGTTACCTGGTCTAAGAGCTTTAGAATTTAACATACTCTACAAATAATAGTCAATAGTAACTATGCAAAATAGAGTAACAATAAAAAAATATTGATTAAATAGGTGGGTTACTATCCCTAATATCCCTTGCTTCCTAATATTCCTGGGAGTCTATTAGAAAACACTGATAAACTTCTAAACCCCAGGCTGAAGTTACACAGATGTTTTGTTTCTGCCAGTAGATGATAAGCGATCAAAAGGATATAAACAGCTAAAAATCTGACACAGGAAAGGAAGGGATTCAGACACACAGGCTGGCAGTAGGAGACCTCTTTGGAGCAAGTCCAATAAAGTAAGGATTTTCTGGGATCTGGAGAATGGCATCTCTTGCAGAAAGGCAATACACCTAGGAGACTTTGTTGTCTAAGGTCAGTTTTCTCATAAATTCTTTGTCTGCTAATAAGTAAAACCATGCTTTATGGAAACTGTCTCAGCACTATTCCCATTGTCTCTGCTCCTGAACTCTTACCTGTGCTCATGGGGGATCATTGAATTCCAGGCTTGACACTGGATACCACTTTTGGTAACCGATATCGTTCCTTTGTAGTCTGCTCCTTTTCCAATGATACAATTCCTGACATAGTCTATCGAAAGAAAAAAGAAGAAAATCAGGGGTTTGTTTAATGTATTTAAAATTAGAGCTCATCATCAGTTTTCACATAAAAATAATACTTTTTTTATAACCTTTAAATAGGTATTAAAAATACTGTTTAATTGTCCACATACATTCTTGTCGCTTTATTTTCCAAAATATTGATCTCTAACTTCCCAAAGAAAGCTACTGAAAATGTTTCCAAAGTGTCTGATTGACCAGAAGTCCATGTCTAAGGACTTAAATCCCCCATCATTAATGAGGTAAATAAAAGCAGTAAGTCGACAGTAACTCATATAACTGAGCTTTTAAGTAGTAATTCAGACTGGTATATAAGATGGTAGGCAAATATGTAGGTTAGAAAACTGAGCAAGAGGAAGTATGTAGACAAGAGGAAGTATGTAGACAAGAGGAAGTATGTAGACAAACTTGCATGACAGCAAAACCAGGATATTTGTAAATAAACCTGTAGGATGCAGCCTTCAGAATGCATAAAACCATCCCATGTCCAGAATGCCCCTACAGCCAAAAAGACACTCACTGACTTAATCTTTTTTCTCCCTCCAAAGCTGGAAAAACAAAATCAGTAAATAAATCAGTTACCCTTCTTTTCATACAGATCAAACGCATGGTCTTGCTTCTTTCTCACACCATTTGTCAAGCTGTTGAAGGATAACCAATGGCATCGTTTTGTAACTCTGTCATAAGCAAAAGCCCTGCAAAGAAATTCTGGATGAGAAAAAAATCTCTGTGTGGTTTATAATAATGACACATGGCCTGCCAAGGAGCATGCAATGACATCAGATTTATTTTTACTGGGAATGTCAGAGAAACAGCCCAAATTACTATTTAAACCCACAACTGTGCTGACAAGAACAAAGAAACAAAGAAATTAAATTGATGTGGCCATTACATTAAATACCAGCTTGGTTGTTCACACTAATCTAAGAGTTCCCTTGTCATTAAAGATCTTTATTTTAAAAGTGAGATGAATGTGACTGAGACAACATTTGTGTCCACAGTTGTGCTGCTTTCTGGAGGAAAAATAGGAAGACTCTAAAATTTCTTTACTGTGCTTACAATATACCTCTGAAATAGCTAAGTATCTCCCACTGATGGCTTAAGGAAAATTCAAGCACAAGGAGGCTTTTTCTTGGTTAGAACAACAGAGCTGTTCAAAAACAAGAGTATTTTTATTTTTATGAATAATCTAAACTGTGATAGTGTACTTACAGCTTGTCCTTGTTTTGCTTTTGTTTTGGTTTGGGTTTTTTCTCTTATTTTTAACTGCTTTCAATGATAAAGTACAATGTGTGCTGAATTGAGAGGAGGGGGGCAAGAAAGACAAACAGAAATCAGAAGAGTAAAACCACTTTCTTTCAATATTTTAAATGAAATGTGCAGACCTTTATCTCCTAACATCATTTTCACAGGAAATTCCTTAAGTGTAGGTAAGTTACTTTCAAAGATTGTAAAAACACAGCTCATAGCCTGGGTGGGGACAACAGTTATTCCAATAAGGAAAAGAATAAAAAATAATGTAAAAAAAAAAAAAAAAAAAAAAAAAAAAAAAACCTAAAAAAAAAAAAAAAAAAAAAAAAAAAAGTAAAACCATTGGAAATTATTTTTTCCCTTAATTTTTCAGTAGAACAAATCATTGACATGATAATATTGTCTCTAGCCCACCACAAAGTCCACATTTCTGTTAGTCATCTCAAACTTTATTTTGACCTGAGAAGGTGTTTTAGCAGTACTTGATAATATCCAAAAGACAGATTTCCTGCATTTCATCCGAATTTTTGCTGTGCCATATTCCTGACTACTACATCCCCCAACTCTAAACTCTTTGATCATCATTTAATTCCCCTCTCACCATACCAGTTTTACTGTGTGAGATCTTGCTGGCTTCAGTTAAAAATATTACAAGATCCTATCCAACCTCCCTGCTCTTCTCTCTTTCAAACATCCTCTTCATTATCGTTTCCATCACCAAACAGATTTTTCATCCAACTGCTCTCTCTACTCTGTTGACTCCAAATGTTTCCAACCTGCTAACCTTCATCCTTCTGCCCTTGTTCAGCCTTCTGTTCTCTCCTGGCTAGTTCTCAAATATGAGCGTATCCAAGTGCCTCTAACTCTATCTTCACAAAAATATCCTTGACCTTTCCTGCCTTTCCAATTACATTCTCCTTGCCCCTCCTCCCTCCTAAAGTGGGAATGCAAAATGCACTGTTTACAAACATTTCTTTCAGTTTTTGCCTTACAGTTGCCATTTGGTTTCAGTCACTTCTGCACATAAAAGTTTCTAGCAATCTTTTCTTGGACCCAAATCTGGAGGGTTTTCACACTTACAAAGTCAACATGGTTAAGAAAATTCTTGGACTTTATTGTTACTGCCTATCTCGACAATTTTTGTTGTTGCTATTTGTATTGAGGTAGCTGGTAGATTTTCTGATTAGATACTGGAATCCTGTGGTCTATACTGGAATCCTTTTCTGTGTAAATACAAAGACACTCCAGAAATTAAGTACATAACAAAGGATAAGACAGGCACAGCTTTGTAGGTAAGGAAGTGACATATCTGCAAAAGTCATCTGCGTAAGCAAGAAAATAATAACTATAATATATTTTTATCATCCATAAGAAATGTAGTGGAAAAAGCTGCAAGGATGACTGAAACAAAACAGTGAGGGTAAGAGACTGCAAATGGTGATGAAATAAATGAATAAGAACAGTTTAGCAGCATGTTAATAAAGCTGATAGGGAAGGCAGAAATTGATGCACAGAGAGTTACGAAGTCAAAAAGACAAGGTAAGTGAAACTAAGGGGTACTCTGGTGGGGGATTTTAGGAACAGTGTAAGGATTTTGTAACTCAGTTGGAAATAATCAAAGTCTGTCCAAGCATGACAGCAAGGGAAAAGAGGAAAGGTCCATTCTGCGGAATGACATATATTAGCTCCAACAAAAAGGCGTCAGAGTTAACAACAAGGATTAATGATTATCAAATATAATACTCAAAATGTACTTGCAAAGTGATACAGAAACTTACCATAAGTAAATCAGAAGTTGTCTTAATTTCACCACCACCACCACCCCCCAAAAAAAAAAAAAAAAAAAAAAAAAAAAAGGAGTGGCTAGTCTTTTATAAGTCTGTAGTGACTGGAATCTGCTACTTTAGCACTTTCTGGCAGAAAAGAATCTCAACCCTCTTCCTGCTTGTGTACCTCACAGGGCACAGATCCAGGTGTCTCCGCTCCCAGTGGTATTGTCACAACTATGTTACAAAGTATTTCTATTTTATTAGATCTCAATACTTAAACAAATAGAGTTTACATCTAGAAAATAAAATATCAGTGCTGTGACCCAGGTGATGGGAGAACTACTGCATGGATATGGAGTATCAGAATCAAGCCATGAAAACATACATAACCAAAGCAAAATCCAAGCTTTATATTTCAAGCATTTAAAATGCCATTTTGTGTTACTTCTTATTTTAGAATGCTCCCACAGTAAGCAGAAAGTAATTGGTTTTAATTTCAGTTAGCAACAGATTTCACCTTGTAGTAATCATAATCTGGTATGAAGTTAAAGACTGGGGATCCTAGGAATAAAAGGGTAACACTAGTAATCAGTGGTTCCTTTAAAAGGGAACACATGTCACATATGTGTTTACAGTAGCATCAAAGAACTATGCACACTACAACAGGACTCATCTGGGGCCAAATGGGAAACCACGAGAATGTTCCCAGATCCAGAAAATCCATCTTGCCTTACTACATAGTACTAGAACAGGCAAGACCTAATCACCTACACCTCTGCTACTGGGCTTGTTGAAAATGTGTCAGGGAAAAATGGAAATTCAGAACACTGAGTAGTCAGATTTGTAATTCTTTTTGAAATTCAATGCAAAATAATTACATGACTGATTGCAATTCTGCTGTCTGTGAGTAGGACTCTTTCAAGCTGTGTTCTCAAAATCTCTCATGGCTCCTCTGTGCTGCTTTATTGATGGATTACAGCAGGGAGAATTTGCCCCTTACTGAATCCATCAGACACTGTCCTAATAGAAAAAAAAAATTCTTCACAAATGAGAAAATTTTAAAAATCCACACAGATTCTACTTATGTAAAATAGAATCAACAAATATATTAACTTACTTTCTATTTTCAGAACACAAGTCATACCAAAGCAGCTACAACTAGCCTGAGACAATTTTACTAAGCAGATGTTGGAATACAGAATTGTTGTTTGCTTGGCATCATTCAGATGTTTTTTACATCGTGAAATCTAATTTTACAATACTCCTTGCTTATGACCATCAGAACTCAATGATCTCTTGCTTTATTGAATACGACCTGATCCCCTTGGCAATGATATCAGTGGAAGCTCTGCCAATAGGAAAAGGAGTGGCTTGTACCATGTGAAAAATATTAGTGCCTGGAAAATATTTTCAAAAAGAAATAAGTAAACTCTGCTCGTTGTTCACACATATAAATAGTCAAAGTAGAAAACATTATAATATGCATTAGATCTTGCAACACTGGAATTAAAGGCTTAAGGAAGGATTAAATTACAGTCAAGGAACTTTTCTGCCAAGGAAGAGCTTTTGTTATCACATTTGATTTAGCTTTCATTTGCAGTGATTGTCAAAACTCTTTTATGTTTCAGGATCAGGCTCACATTTAGGCCAGTCACCCATTCTCTCAAAGATTCTCCTGCATTCATGTCCTTTCATTTATTGCTAATGGTCTAGACTAAGAGAGGCCAAGGGGATAGTTTAATTCTAATACATGGGAAAAGTAATAGTGATTTGTTCCAAAAAATAGTAGTGATTATGTACAAGACAGACAAGCAATCAGCTGTATGATGTGTTTCTAAGAGACAGCAGATGCTGAAGAATAGCTATCAATACTTGTAATGACTGTGCAGCCCAGAAGGTTTGATTCCATTGTATCAGATTCGCTGTACTTGCCAGTGAACTTCAGCAGTGCATGTGTCTGTGCTCCATGTGTGAGGTTCCCATTGATTTCAGCAGGAGTAATGTGCAAAGAATGAAGACAGAATATGGTCTGAAGTGGTGCTGAAATACTGCAGCTGTGATGTGTGACAATAACCGTTTTATAAGAGACATAAAAATCTCAGAAATGTTCACCGAACACTACAGTGCAGCACAAGTCATTCATATCTTAACATGAGTACATTTTTTAAGCTATGTTATGAAAAAGATTACAAATTGGACAAGCTAAGAAGACAGAAATACTCAAACAAAGCTTCAGAAAAGACAGACACTCGCTGGACAGGTAGAACAAGATCATGGAAACCAAAAAGCACAGTCTTTAGGTTGTCTTCGGTACAATCTACCACTGATGACAATTACAGACACCTTTGGCCAAAGGGTGTTATATAGTTACCATTAGGAGAAAAACGATAAAAATAATAGAGATACATAACTTACTTGCAAGTGAATGAAAGGCCTTTGTTTCTGCTGCATCTCTTGGCACATTGCTCAGTGGTGTTTAACAGCTTGGTTTTTACTTCCAATGTTTTGTTTACTTTAATGAGCATCAGCTCTCCTGTTTTTTTGAAGTCATGAAGAGGATTTCTTCTTTTTCCTTTACCCTCTAAGAAAGAAGCAAAGAAGAAAAAGAGAAAAAAAAAATGTAAAGAAGAGTTCTGAGGTCAAATATGGCATTAGATATGAATAATATTTATTAGGAATTATAGGAACATTGGTACCTAAAGCAGAGAGAAATTCACAAAAATAAGGTACAAACAGATAGTTGAAAAGAACAGATTATTGTAGATGGTGATCTCCATTCTCAAAACCAGGAATAGTAGGAATTATAGCAAAATTAGTTTCAAATAAAGACTTGTATAATGCAAGAAAAGGGTAAGAGGAATGTTTTTCACTCTTTATAAATATTTTTCAGAATCCCCAAAATATGTCTGACAATAATAATCTGAGATATTATAAATATTTCCATGAAAAACTCAAGTCAAGAAGATGAACAAAGGTCTTTTTTGGATGGACAGAATGTAGTTACAATCAGAAGGAAGAGGATCTAAAAGTCATAGAGAATCATGATCTGAATGTGATAAACTGTTTTTAAAACAGCAAAGTTTTAGTCACAAATTGTGAAAAGAAGTGGAGCCTGGAAGTGGCACAAAATAATCATTTGTCCTTCCTCTGTCCCAGTGGAGACTTAGTGCAAGCATTATGTCCAGTTTAGGTGTGACTGAATTAGAGTTGTCAGCCTACAGAAAAGAAGATGATGTGAGGCAGGAACCATAGCACAGAAATAGTCTGTACTGCTGCAAAGGTCTCTGCAAAAAGGAACTCACTGATCTGGTTTTCATGTCTCTATTGAAATGTCCAGAGGAAAGAAAACAAAACAGCATGGTAGATTGGATAGAGATGTTTGGCTAAAATGCAAGGAAAAGTCTTTGATTTTTGCAAGAAAACCCCACAATTTTTCCAATACGTATGTTTGGGTTTGGTTTTTTTTTCCATAGAAACGAGTCTGTCAGTGTAGGCTGCTCCATTGTCAGTGAAGGCAGATGAGTACCTCTGGAGAGTGATTCTCCCTGTTCTGACAGATGAGTAATAGGGCAGGACAAATTGTCCTTTGGATCTATTTCTCTTATTTCACTCAGTGATCTCAGACGATCTTTCTGGATTGGATGGCTAATCCAGGTAGGGTTAGGTGAATCAATCCCTCCTTAATTTACAAAGTTGGTAATAGTATTTTTCATAACTTCTTTCCATGTCATTGTTTTCACAGCTGTCCTTTTATTTTTGTCTACAGAATCTGCAACAATGAGAAAACAAGAATGTTCAGGATCAATTTACTAAATTTTGCCAGAGTCTTTTGAATATATGAAACCTCAGCCTACTGCTCTATTATCCTGAATAGAAAATTCCTTGTGCAAGTGCGGAGTGTACTATGGTCAGCCAATTTTTGCCTGGTGCACTCTGCAGAAGCTCAGAATAACCCTGTAAATTGCCATAGCTGAGACTCTGAAGGAGTTACTGACAACTCCAGATATTGTAAAGCCAAAGAGGGCTTAAGGGTGTTCCCTCTGCAGAACTTCCATCCTGATCATTAACTGAGCTCACATTTTCACTGGATTCAGCTAAATCACACCTCTCAGTGGTGAGTTATCCCTAAGACACCTAAAAATACACCAAACACATTCCAATCAGATTCCATCAAGCTTCAGCCTTTAAAAACAAGAATATCAAAGGAGTATACTATTTCTGCTACAATGTCCCTATAAAATAATCTTCAGCCCATCCTACTCTCCTTCTATTTTAAACTGCTGACAGTGAACTATGCTATTTCCCTGCACCAAATAGTTCTTAATTTTAATTTCAACTACAAACATTTTCAGAAAAAAAAAAAAAAAAAAAAAAAAAAAAAAAAAAAAAACAAAATATGAAGAAGCTTTTGATAAAAAGATCGGATATTAATAGTTTTGGTGCTGTGTTAGGAACTCAAAGCTCTCCTAAGCATTTTCAGCCATTTATTTGTGCAGTGCACATGCACCCAAAATGTATCATCCTGGTTAAGGAAATGCTGTGAGGACACTCAAGTATCAGCACTCTGTTACTGGAAACTGTTGTGTCTACATTGAAGCTGCTTTATTTTTGTTATACCTGTTACAGAGCCGAAGTTTGCATCTGCTCTTTAGGACAACAAGACACAAAATAAAACAAGTCTTCTATAAAGATTTTGTGGCAAATTTCTCAATCAATTATCTAACAAGACATATTTGTTGCTTCTATGTTGTCTCAGCCAAGACTTTTATCTCAAATGGAGGTAAGAATCTGTAAGAAATATCAAAGTATTTTCTTTCAGTTTCTGATGTTAACATTTCGCATCTACTGATAAGTGTCATTATCTTAATTTCCAATGACAACAGCTTCTTAAACTCACGAGCTAGTATGCAAGGATAAGATTTTTAAAAATCAAGAAATTCTGTTCTGCCTGAAAAACATGATTCACAGTTCTGCTTTTTTTTTTTTTTCCCCCTTCTTTTCCTAGCAGTTGTCCAAAGAGGATTATGGGTTTGATCTTGCATTTAGCAACTCATAACAGACTGATTTACTTTAGCTTTCAAACAGCAACGTTCTACAACTTGCTTATAATCCAAAAGGCAAAAGGCCAAACTCATCTGTGGTGTGACTGTTAGGACCATGAAAATAATGAAAAGTGTTACTTTTACAAATCTAACAACAAAATATATTTTTTAAAATGAGCCTTTTAACTTCAAATAGGTGCTTTTATTATTAAAATCTTAAATTAAATAGTGGCCTAGAAATGTTATACAGTAAAGGTTATCATGATATATACTATAATTAATGTTCCAAATTTTTGATTGCCATTCATTTCAGTTTCCTAAATTTTGATTAATCAAGAAGTTTGGTCCTCTGATGTTTCTTGTAGTTGAATATCATATTACTAAGGAATTCTGACATTTCACTTAAATTTGAAAATAGCAGGTGATTCAAACACAGAAGAACCCAGTCAAATATGAATCAAAGTAATTTCTTCAGCAAAAACAATCACTAACTAAAAATATTTCTTCAGCTGACTTTAAAAATTCCTCAAAAACATGAAGGTGGTGATTCTTTCTGTTTCTTAACATGATAACAACTTCAGCTGACCAGAAAAAAACAAGAGTTCAGTGTCCAAGGAAATGGGAACTACCACATTTACTCCAGTAGGATGCAGCATTGAACAAGTACTCCATGTCATTTAGAATTTCAAGTCTCCCTGCTGGAGCTCTCCATTTCCATAAACTACTTTAAATATTTGCAGGGAAAAAAAAAAAAAAAAAAAAAAAAATTCCTCACAGTAAAAGATATTTAACTGGGAGCTACAAGAACTCATCTTTGGATTCCTTTACTACCTTTTCCTTTTTCATATGAGATTCCTGTATAATCTTCAAGATATGAAACATTAACTGAGATGGCTCAAGCTCTAAAACATCTGGGGGAAAAGTTTTCCAACACCTTTCCTTGAAGTAGTTCCAGTCCATGCCAAATCAGTAATCAGAGATAAAGAAATATATCACTCTGCAGCATTTTAGTGAGAAAACTCACTAGGAAGTTGCAGTACTTGCATTCTAGAACCTACTTAACAGAAATTTTATTTATATTTATACAAAATAGAACCAGTAAAACACCAAGCACTGAGAGTAATGGATGCCATAATATCCAATATCATAGAAATTAAGACAGTTTCTTGATTAACAAGTGAAATAGGTTTGAATCAGCAACGTACTTGTATTTTGATCTCTTCCTCTCTCCAAATATTTTTTTAATCATTGGGCTAATGGGAAAATGGCAGCAAAGTAGTTTCCTTTTTCTCTTCTGGTCCTGTGTCCCACCCCAAAAAGGACTATGGGGTCCCACACCATCACACCATTCAGTCCTGAAACTACCTGATTATGTTCTATATCTCAATTTAAAAATCACACCTTGCAGAAAACAGTGTCTGATACTGAGCTATATAAGAGTCAAGAAATTCAGTACAATATAATCTAATTTCAGGTCATTTAGAGTTCAAATACCTAAGCAAGTCAAGTTTCTGGTCCTTAGGTCTTAGTTTGATCACAAAAAGGATTTGGTTTTGCATTAACTGTTTAGTAGTAAAAAACTAATATAGCCAACATGATACCATTGTTGAGGTAATCAAAATGGCATATAGGAGGTCAACAGGCCTAGAGATCATCTTTCTCCACTATAATGAGATCAAAACACTGCTTGTATTCGCAGCAAAATTTTACAATTAAATTATCTGATTTTATCTACCTCATTTGCAATCCCTCCTTTCCCCACCAGTCCAGCTTTACCTAGTGTAGATGTATATTTAGGCTTCAGAGTTCTAGTTGTACAGAGTACAACTGGAGCACACTGGCTGTCTCCCATAGAAAAATCTCCACTTTTATGGACTTGTCATAGACTCTACTAAGCTTTTATTAAACAGGAGTTATGATGCATTTGGCATGTCGGCTTCCAGGGTTTCCAAGTTTCACTCTAGTCTATGCCATAGTGCTTTCTTAAAGAAACACATCGTGAAGTCTTGTGATAATGTGAGAAGACTCATTCCTTTTGTTTCTTTCTAATTTTGCATCCCATATTATTATACAGAACAAACACATTAAAACTCAACACCAAATTTTCCAAATGAAAAGATAAATACATTTAAATTAAAGATTTATATTTAAATCAAAATTCTTATTGAAATCTAGGTGGTTTGGTATGGAGATTTATTTGCTTATTCTGTTTGTTTACACTTTCAGAACTTCTGTATCTTACTAAGTAGTTTTTTACTTTATTGTGATAAACATTCAACTGTGTGGAGTAATTAACATTTTTTTTTTCTATTATCATAGTTACAGATATAACTAAGTTCAGATATAACTAAGTTGAATACAGGTCTTTATACACTGGATGGAAAAAAGACCTTTTATAATTTTCAGTTTTGAAAAAAATAATGTCACATAACAGCACCACCATTCATTATGTTTGTCAGATGTCAGAGATAAACTAACTAAAAAAAAAAACCCAACCAAACAATAATATCAAAATACCTAAATTCCTTAGACTGGTAGATGCTGTCAAAGAACTGCAAGAATCAACTGCAGTCCTTCCAAATAGAGCAATGAAATACAAAATAAGATGGCACTGGGGAGAAAAAATTTAAAGTAAATTGTCCACAAACTGTGTAGGAAGCTCAGGGAAACTGAAAATTCAAAATATATTCCAGTGAAGAAAAATGATCATCTGAAATGACACAATTATTTCAGAAATATAAAAGAAACATATTCCCTTTCTATAGTTTCAATTAGCATTGTAGATCTCTGTTTAATATTTTGTGTCATGTTTGTAATGAAATTGTCACTTGACCTTGAGCAGTTAACAGATGGACTAATTAGAGATTGAATTATTTGTGTTATAATTGATAACCAGGTCAGAATGTCAAAATGAGATTAACTATTAACTTAATTTTGCAAACAATCATCACTGCAAGCAAAATAAACTGGATTTCCCCAGTGAGTTAGAAAAAACAAATTAAAAAAAAAAAAAAAAAAAAAAAAGCAAATGTTAGATGTCAATAAAATGTACAAAGCAAAAAATCTGCAAAACCATAGATTATCATAGTGTCAGACAACACTTTTCAGAAGAGATATCAAAGCTGAATGCTTATCTCAGTATAGTGACAATATAATATGAAAATAAAAAATAAAGTATGTTTAATTAGATGCATAAAATTGCATTTGGCAAAGGTTGTGTAAGAAGCAAAATCAACGAGTAGGGTTTGAAATAAAGTAACAGTTCTTCTCAGCATACTTGGGTTGAAAAACTGTGTGTAAATGCAGTGAGGTGTTTAACTTGTCTATAAAACATGGTTCAAGGGATACTTTTAATTAAATTCAGTAATGTATTTCCAAGACAATTCTATTCAAAGGATACAAACATCAAGGGTAAATTGCACATTGGTGCAAGCCCCAGTATGACACCATAAATATATTGGCTTCATTAAGAAAAATATAAAACCAAAACTTGACCAGATGGTAGAAGTAGATGTTACTAAATGGTTTCAGACACCACATGCTTAAGTTAACAGCATGGTCACAGTAATAAAAGAAAAGATGTTAAAGGTGAATGTTGATACTAAAATAATTAATAGGGTTATGAAAGTATTTTTATCTATGAAAATAGTTAGGAAACACTTTTTAAACAAATACATTCAAGGCAATTTTCTCTCTTAAAGGAAGTTCTAACAGAGTCACTTTGAGAAAAAGAATTAATGCTCAGCACTTTTAATTTACTTTTAACTTACTTTCATTTACTTTGACTTCTCCTTATGCCTGTTTCAGTATCAGAAATGTCCAGATTGCTGGCTAGAATGCAAAAAAGTGAACACCTTTTCCAAATGACTTCTCATTTGGAAAAAAAAAAAAAAAAAAAAAAAAAAAAAAAAAAAAACAATTCTGAAATGTGCCCAAGAAAAAACTTTGCAGATTGAATAGACTTAGATGCCAGATTAAGTTTAATGCGGTTATTTATGTAAGACAATAATTTGGCATGAAAGAAGTTTACCAACCATACTCATAAAAACTGCAGTCAGCTGTATAGATGGAAAGTCACCAAAATAAAACCAGCTGTCCAAGGAGGCATCTCTAGCTTGTCACAATTAAATAGTTACTCAGAAAGGTATCTGGAGGATGATGTGATTGTTTTAACTTCTGAAATTTATTTTCTTGGCAAAAGAGCCATAAGGAAAAAAATCTACAATTTTTAGAAAGTAGTTTTAAATATAAATATATAATACAGAGTTAATTTTTTCCTTCTTTTTACATTGGCTTCCAGTCTAGTTGTTGAGCAGATTCAGGAAATGCAAAAAGATATTTCTTTTTGGCTTTACATTGCATATTAACACTCTCACACACACACACACCCATACACGCATACCCCTTATTAACAGCTGCAAAGATTGTCATGTTACTTGGAACCCAAATTCAAGTTTATGCTAAATGCTGCCTAACCCTCTCCTATAGTCAGCGTGAAAGCTCAAGAAGCTAATGATAATGCTAACAACTGATAGTATATTCTAAAATTGGATGGTAGATGCAAAAGAACATCTCTTTTTCTTCCAAGAAAAGGTTATCTGCTCAGCAGGATACTGGGACCCATTGGCAGAAACAAATGTTCTGCAGTTTGTACTCTGACTTGCTGTATCTAACCTCTGGCTAAATTACTGAGAGGATTTTCCCTTGTAAGATTTGTCTTCTTGTGCTTTATGCACAAGAATTAAATCCCCACCATTTCACATTGCATTCCACAACCTTTACAAGGATTTGGTGTCCCCTCCGAGGCACCCAGCACGTTGTGTTTCTGCGTCAGGGTCTCAGACACTGCTGAGGATGTCCGGGCATGGAGTGTGAGATAAAAAGAAAACCACAAGCAAACATGGCAGGGATTTGGGCAAAACAATGAGTGACAGACTGCTGAGGGCAGCAAAACAGCCCCTACGAGGAGTGATGAGAGTCTTGCTGCGTGTTGTATACATAAAAAGAGTGCTACTGTCCAAGGCTGGGAGTTGTAGGAAGACCTGGACCCGAGGGGAGGCGGAGGGAGCAGCCAGTCCCCAGCTGGGCCAGCAGCACTGAGGACTGCCAGCCACGGAGACCTCATCAGGCAGCACATGGGTGGAGGCCCACAAGCTGTTGAAAACTCCTGCAGCTAGATTTTGCCAATACATTTGACTAGTCTGGAACATGTTCCCAGCTCTGCTTTGCCACAGCGCTGCTTTATGTGTAGGTACTAACCATGTGTAGGAACAGCTCTACCATCCTCTAAGGGCACTGCCACAAAAACCTACAGAGAAATGATGGAATAACAGTGAGGATGTCCTCACCCCGTCCCAGTTCTTTGTAGCTGCCATACTTCCCCACCGCAAGGTACCAACATCGTTCACATCATGCTAATTGTCCTATTATTCATGCCTCCCAAGCAAGTGTGGAGATCAATTCCTTCTCATCTCTATGATCAATCCTTTCTCACCTCCATGCTGCCTTCTAGCCTCTGTCCTTCAACCCCACCTCAACACCAATGGGAAGAAAGTGAAATTCCAACACTCATCCAGTAAAAGTAATTGCAAAATGTTCAGGGCAACCCTTTCCTCTCCACATCAAGTTTTTACCCGTCAAGAGGCCCAGTTATCCTGCTTTCAAATCTCCTTGGAAAAGTTCACAATGCATAAGTGTCAAACTAATGTTCAGCCTAAAGATCCAAAGGGGAGATATTACACTCTCTGAGGAAGACTGCACATTTCCCTTCTAACCCTCGCCTCGGTTGAAGTATTACAATAATGACAGATGAGCTCCTCCAATAAGAGGCTTTCCTTTCCTTGACTTCAGTGCAAAATTTTCCAGAGTTTTATGCAACATTTTAATCTCATGTCTTTCAACTCTACTTTCTCCTGCTATGTTGCTTACGAAAATGGCATTAATAGAAACAGAAAATCTGTTAAGCAGGGTAAGTGCTGTACTACATGTGAGAGCAAAACAAGCAGCCCCTGGCACTGAGGACCAAAAGGATTCCATTAAACAGAAGGAAAACAGTCTTCCAACTGGCAGAGTATCATTTCGCTTTGTTGACAGTATATAGTATAATGATTATCTACAGCTGGGATGGGGAAGTATAAATCACATTAAATTTTTAAAATATACTTAGCTATGCAGACCACAGGAATACACAACATTCATACATTGATTATGGCTATGGGATTTTATTTTAATTTTTTTACGCAATAGTTATTTATAGGAACTAAGTGCAACTCCCACATCTTCATTAGGAACTGCTTCAGATCATCCCAACTACAGAAAGCGCTGAGAAATTTGAATAAACACGCTTGGCTGACAGTCTTTTCACAGAATAATATCTCTTTAATTTAAATAAATCTTTAACATTCACTCTCTCACAATAAACCAATCTACTTTTTGCTTTGATTAAAAAGTCTTTTTTTGTTTTACTAGATTAACATTATTAAAGAGATACTGTCTGAGTATACTGAATAATAAGAACGTCTGGACAGGGAAGAAAACACCCTGATAAAGTTATTAGCTACAGATTAATTTCTTAATGCAAGTGACAGAGACTTAGGGGATACTGATAATGACTAGGCAAGTAGTCTATAGGAACCTTGCACATTTATCTTGCACCAATCACTGTCTTATCTTTTACATATTAAAAAGAAAATCAGAAATTGATAGTGTGGACAGATTGCTGACATTAAAATTTCTTGGTGTTTTCTTCACCCGCCTTTTCCTTTACCCATTAATATAACCCAAATGTAGAGCTCAGTAACATGGGACATTGTCCGCACAGAATCTAGGACATGGGATTCCAAACCTATAAGATCTATTCACAGAAGAAATAACATTCATCATTAGATACATTTAAAATCAGCTTTGACAGAACAGTAATAGAAAAAGTATGGACATGCATTAGCAAAATAATTCTTTTTTCCTGTTTTAAAATTGCTTTAATCCTTTAGTTTATTTTTCATATATAAAAATAATAAATATGTAGGCAAACACTATTTTTTCTTAAAACCAACCCAATAAAAAAGAATTCAACATCCTGTACAAAGATACCATTTATGTTTAGAAATAGATCAATGTGCTTTCAGAAAGAAATGGCACAACTTCCCCTTGCCTACATCATAAAAACCCAGACACTTTTTGCTGAAGATCATATAGTTTTAAAAAACATGGTAAGTATACTGTCAGAATGTGGTTAGATTCATCTTTCTTGCCCATAAGCAAACAATAGGATTGATTAATATTAAGGTGGGTGGGGCAGGAAAGTTAAGAAAGGGAGGGTTGCCAAGAAACTGTCACTATAAAAGTTGGCCAGAAAACAAGATCTACTCTGTGAAAAATTCTGAAGTTTTGGAAATCTAATTTTCCTCCACATCAAGATGAACCATCCACTCCTAAACTGGAGAGTCCATTGGTTAGGACACAACACTCTTCATCAGCCTACTGATACTGGCAGTACTGAGGCTTTCTCTCAATCTCCACTGTTGGAATATTAAATAGATTAAATATTCATTGAGCTTGGTAAACTATGGACCAGCACTAAAAGCCTACAGTCAGGGAGAACAAGGAGTTTCCCTCATTCAAGAAAAACATCCTATGAAGAGAGTAAGCATGACCTAGCTACTTATGAACCTGGCTATAGATCAGTTTCTTCATCTTTGGCCCACAAAATAAAGTTGTGGAGGTGTTTACTTTTTCCCAAACTAGCCCACAAATTGATAAGTTTCTGCCACAGGCAATGGTTTCTCAACAACAGGTACCACCAGCTATCGTGAATGTCTCCTGCTGCAAATTTCTCTTTCATTTGACTCGGCAGAACGAAGCCAAAGAAAGTTTCTGTTTAAAAGGAATTATTTTTATGAAAAGTTTTGATGAATCAACATTTTCCAGTAAAAAACAAAACCAACAACATTTCCTCAGAAAATTCCTAACCAGCTCTAGTCATCACTTTTCAAAAAGTCGCATGTCCATAAAATGAAAATTGCAGTGTACGTGGGACAGGAGCTGAGAAAAATGTAGTAGCACGGTGCCTGTACATCTGTGTCACCTGCTAAGGATGCCCATGGAAGTAAAGTCATCACTGAGCAGACTGAGCACAGAAGCTCCAGTGAGATGTTCAGCATCCTACAGAACCACAGAGTAAAAACAACAGGTGATGCTGCCAGTCTTTATTTTTTCTTTTTTTATTTGTCCACTCAGACGACAAAATATTCTCCTTTGAAATTCTGTTTCAAAATATTTTTAAACTAGAAAATGTAGTTGTCTTGGAAGCCATCAACATCACCTGCCATATGCATTGCCTGATGTCCTCAGACCTTGCCCAGGACCCAGAGGCTGCGTGTGCCTGCACTGCCCGCTCCTGGAAGATCCTTTCCCTGGAAGATCCTTTTGTTTCTGTTTGTGCAAAGGTCTGACCCTAACAATGCTGCCGGAAGGAAGGAAGGAAAGGTTTGTAGAAACCTTTGCAAACTATTTTTTTCCCCTTAAACATCTCCCCCGAGGGCCAATAGAAACACAGAGTTAGCTCTTCAGATATCCAGTCCAAGGGGGACACTTCAGGAAAGAGATTCAGCTAAAGAGCTTCCAGCACTTGATTACTTATTGTTTTTTCCCCCACACACCCCCCCG
>NW_020799092.1:72080389-72114864 GCF_003259725.1 Athene cunicularia
GTATAAGAGACAGCTCTCCCTCCCTCTGTCCCTCAGGGGCTCAGGAGGAGCAGCCGGGACGGGGCCCCCAGCTCTTGCCCCGGAGCTGGTGTCTGCTGCTGTGCAGCCCCCCAGAGCCTCCCTCCCGCCCCTCCTGGTCCCACAGCCTTCTTTGCCCTCTTGGCTTCAGCCACAACAAACCTCTCCCGCCCTGCAGACATCTCCCTTCAGAACCTCCCCCTTTCTCCACCTGCCCCTCGGCCCCATCCCCCGGCAGCACCCTCATCCATACCCGTTTCAGCAGGACTCCCCCACCCCAACGGCCAGGGACCAAGCAAGGCCAGTTTCCCAGTAAGGAAACACTGCTCCTCCAACCTGCCCATGGCTGCCTCTGGCCACCAGCCTGGCCTCTCCATCACCCCCTTTGGCGATCTGACAAATGCCACTTCCGCAAAATTGTGGCAACTCTGGGGAAACTAAAGGTCAAGTATCAGCTGTCTGGTGTCGCTCCATGGAGACAACCCTCAGTCAAAGCGAGGCCTGACCTTCCTTCTGTCACAGGCAAAGTGGTTGTAATTCTTCTATTGCACTTCGTTTTAACCTCATGGAAGCAATGGCATTGGGTTTTGTTTGAAGTCATGAGACCAGCCTTTGTGACACACGAGTGATCAAAGCTAAACACTTCAGGAAAAGTTCTGCATTCATTCAAACTGCTCGTTTCTTCCATGCACCCACCTACTGTCTAAGCACGAGTGTGTGACAACACAGGAAACTGTTTCCCTCCATTTTCCACAAATAAACCAGAGACCTGCATGTGGCCCTGTGCCATGTGAGTCAGAAAACAGGTCTCCTTCTCCAGCCCAGACTCCTTTGCCCAGACTTACTATCCATACTGCTGATAAACACCTTTGAGTGAAACAGCTTTTCTTAAAAATAGGTTCTTTCCCAAGCCACAAATGTTCATTGTTAACTTTTATTCCCTATATTCCCAAAATATTTTTTTGTCCAACCAATTTATGCCCAGTGGCAAAACATAAAATTTCGATTATGGAATTACTCTCCTGGTAAGTGAAAGAAAGAGCACAGAAAGAAGTTGAGAGGGAGTCTGTGAAGAAAATATTTTGAACATTTGGCATTAGAGGAAAACACATTTATGTGAGAAAAAAGAAAAATACTTTCTGAAATCTGCAGAATGAAAATTATTTCTAAGGGGCTTTTTTTGCTGTCCTTGTTTTTCTCCCAAGAATAAAAGTTAATTTACAGGAGTTCCTTGGAGATGCACAACCTGAGAAGAGATAAAACGTATTCCAGGGGTCAATGACCTTGTGTGAAATCCTTGTCTGCTGCAACTGATGGAACATGGATATCTCAGTTTTTGTTTTCTGTTTTACTCCCTGTGCTTAAAGATAGAAATAAACATAAACAATATACAACAAAAATAATTATAGCACCATCCTAAGCCCAAAATAGCCACATTCTGTAAACCAAATGTATTTGATTTGTTGTCCATGCATGTGATCAGTGACCTTTTTTTGTATAAAGCACAAAATCATGCACCATTAATGCCAAGTAGATTTTTTTGCTGCTGACTTCCCTGAGGGGAGTATTTGGCCTGAAGACAGATTTGTCCTGAATTTTAGGAAGGTTTCTGTTGTGTCTCTTGAGGACTAGGGTGCTCCCTAATGGAGAAAAGATTTTGCTACATAGATTCCTATTATTAATACATAGTCCTGTGTATTATTCATGATGTATCTGCAGTTCTGCTTGAGAGCTCAAGTCATGGGCATGAGATTCTTTGGCTGCATATATTATGCTGGGCAGGTGCAACTCCATAGTCCTGGTTCTCCTTTTGTCTAATTTTGGGGACCTGCTGGAGAATACCTCTTCCTTTTACATAATCCCTGTTTCAGTGGAAACTAGGGCACATGGGTGGGGGTCCAGGGAGAGAAGGGAGATTAAAAAGGGAAAGATCCTTTAGATGCTATATTCAGATGCTCTATTTGTAGGCAGTCAAGAAAAAGGTTTGCATCTGGATCTGGGAAATGAAAATGCTCTTTCGTCCCGCATCATATACTGCGAAATGTAGTATGATCCTTTTTCGGTGTCTTCTTGCCCCATGTATTTTACAACTGAAGCATAATATTTTAGTTCAGTTCTATCAAATTTTACCTTGAAATGAATTTCAATATGAAGGAAGGCTGCAAAAATTGCATTTCATGCTTAAGTTTACAAAAAGAATTCCATGTTAATTTTCAGTCTGCACATAGAGAAACTAAAGATTTAAATAAGATAATCAAAAGTTGTAGATTTTATGCAAGAATATTCTGTTATTTTTTTTCTGACCTTTTGAGGGCATGCTTCCTGACCTATAAATCTCTTTCTCTTTTTCTGTTTTTGGGGCTTAGCTGAGAATAGGGATTTTTGGTCATCCTTTCTTTCTCCTTCTATTTTTTTTGGAAGCTTTGCAAACTTGCCCTGATAACCTGACTTTAAGATCAGTGTAGCTCGGCATTAGGAAATTAGCATAACGTTTCTGTAGAAGATCTCTAAAAAAAAAAAAAGAAAAAAGAGTTACTGCACAATTTACCAAAGATGTATTTACTCTGGACTGCCTACATGAGTAAAAAAGTATGAAAAACTTTATTTTGGTTGGAAAAGTAAGCAGACATGACCAAATACATAGAAACTGCTATTTTTATATTCCCTTTTCTGACCATAACCACAGCTGGATCTGTTTTTCAGATGTAACTTGCTATTCAGAAATGCTAGATATTCGCAGTTTTGGCAGGAATCTTCACACACACAGAGAGTAATACCAAGTCATAATTACCTTTGAAAAAAATTTTTCTAAATGAACCAGCATCTATCATATGAATCACCTTTTGTGTTCAAAATAAACCTTTTTTACTTCTTGATTTATCTGGTATACATATCACTCTGTTAAGGTCCTGTTGGATAATAAACCCAGTAAAATAAGCAAGTTCATGTAGTGATTATTCTTCAACGCTGAGTTGATTGATAAAAAAGTCTCAGGCTGCCCGAGAAGTTTAAACCAAGTAATTGTGCTTCACATTTCCAACAGGATAAATTTTAATTGTCTTTTTTTATAAACTGATCTTGAGACTAGAAAGGGAAAAGTCTGAGGCATGGACTCTGAGATTCGACACTGCTGGGAAAGGCAGAGTTTAAGCAGAGCTACAGCACATGCCAGGTGTCCATACTTGCTGAGGCACCGCAGGCAGAGCCCCAGCTGGACAAATGGCACCTTCCAGCCTAATCCCAAGCCTTCTTCATGCAGAAAGAGAAAGGCAAATAGGGTGAGAAGGCTGAAAGGAAGAGAGGGAAGAAGGGGATAATAACATCCAAGCACAGGGAATAATGTCTAGTTGAAAGCAGAAGCTCAGAAGCTCCCCTGAGTCCACCATTTTAGATTTAGCCAAAAGGAATTTGCATGTCATCATACTAAATGCTGCAGATCTGAACTGCCAGTCCCAGAGGGCAAATTCACCACACCAGTCAAGTGTCTAGAGCCCCACACAGCGAAGCGGGAGAGTGTAGCACCTCAGATGAGGCTTCTTGATGATTAGCCACCAGGGAAACCCAAGGATGAAGGCAACACGCTTCCTTCTGCAGTGTAGGTACAAACTTACAGTCCTGAGGCAGTCACCTCTGCAAACATGGTATTCACAATTGAAATTCCATGTGTATTTAGTAACTTAAACTGTCTAGTTTTAAAAAGCTTCTTATTCCTTGGCCCAGAGTTTAGAAATAAAAATTAGTCAGGGTCTATTACCCAGCTTTGCAGGCACAAGGTATGATATGATTTGGCTTCAAACTATACAGTTGCCCTTTCCTTTACTCCAAAACAGACTTGTGCAAGCAGCTTCACACCTTGATTGAGCACATTCATGGCACAAACATGCAAAATAATTCAGGGCACATGCAAAATAAAAAACAGTCTAGATTATCATTTTATACACAGGTATGTGCTCCTGGGGACTTAAAAATATTGTTTTGAAGCTGCTGAGGTTAAGAAGGAACATGAGCTCCAAAATGACTTGGTTATGCTTGGTTCCACCTGTCTTGATTCACATATATTCATAATATTCAAACATACATAATTCACAACTCTCCCCACACCCAGACTCCCAGGTGCTCAGGTCCTAAACCCATGTCAGGTAATCCAGCATTCAGCCTTGCAGACAATAATAACATAAATCCTTTATGGTTTTCCTGTGTGAGACATATTGTAACTGCTTTTTACATATATATTACATGCTAACTAAAAATAATTAAGATAAATAACAAAACAATTTTTAATTTCTAGTATGAAAGCCATTTAAACCATATAAGACACGGCGCCCAATGGCAGCTGATGATAATACAGCCCTTCAGGATCAGTTTGGAAATTACTATTTGCAATATTTTTGGAAAAAAATAATAAAAGAAAAATGCAAGCATCTATATAAAGCACCTTGCTATTAGTAGAAAATATCTGATCAAGTTTTATCACATCAAAATTTAGATATTTCAATACTTTAAAAATACCTCTACAAGGAGATAAATTTTGCAGACAAATGTGCATGCAAAATGGCTATTTTCATAAAAATTCCCAGTAATATCCTTTTAACGTTTTGGGGAATGTGGTGCATTGTGGCTATGCTTTTAGGAACACAAAAAAATTCCTCACTCTGCTTAGAATTGCTCCTTGAATGTATTCAGAGTTTAAGTATAGTGACTAAGGATGTTAAACTTCTTGTTTACATTTGTTTGTGTGTTTCCTCTTCTATTAGTCTCTGCATCACCAAGAGTCTAGAAAGGATAAACATCATGGTAGTACTGTTAAATAGATTCTAATGTACTTTTCCTGTATTATTCAGGGCGTAATTTGATCTGTAAAACCTTTACAATAGATTTTTTTGGTGCAAGAATGTTAAGAAAAAATGAACCTCTCATTGACCTCAGTCTACTAAAATCAAGTTGTGGTACTGGCCACTGGAAAAACAAACAGAAGCTGAATACATTTGATATGAAGCAACAACCCCAGAAGCCCGTAATTTACATACCATAGTTACTGAGTTACTTCTCTGAGGATAGTTATTCTCTATACTATTTAACTATTTAAATGTGTATACATTTGGGCTTCTCCATAAGCATTTCATTTTTAGAAAATAAAGTATTTTTTTATGCTTATTAGAAGATACATTCCCTAGGACAAAGTAGTCTTAAAATCAAAGGTTTAGCTAAATTCATCTGTAGTTACTCTCCAGTGTTCAGATCTCCTTTTTTCCAGCTGTTCTTTTTTGATTCAGAAAGACTTCGTTTCTTTGCATATTTAAGTAAATTACAAAGCTTAATCATTGTCAAGGAAATCTACACGTGTGTGTATATATGTAAGCGCATTTCATCTTTTTTGTTGTTGAACAGTTGGAAAATACCAGCCAAAAACATTTAACAACTAAGGAAATCTCCAAATCACACTGATTTTAAAATCACCTGCTATTTAAAGCAGTTTTATGATTTTCGTGCCTGAGCTAACGTGTGTATATATGATATTTTTACAATAATTTTCACAATGCTTACTCTGAAACTTTTATATCTACAGATAATTCACCCTTCCCTCTGCATTTTTTAAGTCAGTGAAAACCAAGAGTGTACTCAAGTAAAACCATGAACATACCTGGCTGATATTTTTTCATTTAACTGACTAAATCATAAAACTGAGGGTACTTTTTCAAAGATATTTTTATGTATTCAATAGCAAACCGGAGAACAATTTCTGGATTTCCTAGAGCAATTTTCAGTAATTGCTCTTATTTTAAAAATAAACTTTTGAAAGATTTCAAATCAGGACTTTTGTTTGTTTGTGTGTTTATAAATGTGAAAAAAAATAGCATACAAAAGAAAAATCCAACTAAATAAATAAACAAACAAAAAGGATTTCCAGAAAAATTTTGACAAAACAATGCAGAGATGTTAATGTAAGCCCATGTATTGTTTGGTTCAAGGTAAATGTGTTCTTTTAAGTTGAGAAAAGTTTAAAACAGGTTCTCTGTAGTATGCATTTTACTTCTAGAGGAAGTAAATGGTTGGCAGACAGTGAATGGTCCTTATCTTCCAGTATGATACTTCTGTAAAAGAAACATTGTTAAGAGATATGCTGAGAAGACCCTACCAAAACTGATGCTGAAAGACCAGCTACAAAAAATTAAGGTACGGACATTTAGAAAAATGAGATATTGTTATAAAAAAAATTTAATATCTCTCAGTTGTAGACATTTTAAAATGTATTTTCAATATGTTCAGACTAACAAAGAATAAAATTATCCTAGTCTTTGACTGTGAATTATACATTATGGGGCAAAACTTCAGCAATTCAAAAATCCAGAGACAAAAGCGTTAGTCCTTTGAATTCCAGAGAATGAAGACTTCCAGAACTTGCTTGTCAAGAGTAAATTCTCTAGGATTTCATATCAAAGGGAGAATTTCTGCCTAGGGTGCTGTTAAAGATTTTAGAAAGAAATCTATACAGGGATTCATCAGTTTCCTAGCAATCTCTCAAATATGAGGACATATTAATAGCAGCTCAGAGAAAACACAAACAACAAAAAGAACTCACAATACATGGCCATAAAGCACTGATCTTTCCTGGTTTAAGGTTTGTAACCCCAGAGACAGAAAGCTTGCCAAGACATCAGAAAAGATGTTATCAGGGGAGGAATCTCAGCTTGACTTCTTTTCAAGAACAAGCTTTGGATACTTTATTTGAATCAAAGTCTCCTTGTTTGGCATATGAGCTTTGTAATGCAGCTACTGGAAAACAGTCAAGTAGGGAAAAGGGACATGTGGCTGCAGAATCAGGACAGGAACTCTCAAAGGAAGACTAGGGCAAACTGTTAAACTTCTCTGCTGTTTCCATTTCTTTATATAATAAAGAAAACCTTTTTTCAGTACAGTTTTATCCCTTAAAGATCTCTACCACAGGTATTGCAGGTACAGATAACCGTGAGATAGCTCTACATTTGCTATGCCGATAAAACATATACAGTTTTTTTCTATGCTATTTTTAGTATTCTATACCTCAATTCTATGGCATCTATTTTTGTGAAGTACCTAATCCCCACTTTTCATAAAGATTAATTGTTGCCAACCTTTTTTCTTATAGGTGAAATCTGAGCATGGATGATTAGGATCCCCTGCACATTAAACAGTGACAGAGAGTCTTGCCTTACCATATTCTGCCGTGGATTTTTCTACCAACTTCTGCAGCAAAATAAGATTGAAAAAGAATTTAGATGTCTATGGGTTTAAGTTATAATTCTAAACCTGTCTGCTTGTTCATATGCATCAGTTTTGCTCAATTTTTCTAAAGTTTTGATCCCATTCTTCATGTCCAAAATGAAACATAAATTAAAGAATAAGCTTTTGAATTTGGACCACTACTGCTAAGCAAGCTGGTATGATGGCCTATTTCAATATTTGTTATCAGATTACTAAATAAAAGTATCTTCTTAATAAAATCAGATTGATATGAATAGACTTAAAGAAACAAATGCATTTACAATAGTGGCATAGAAAAATCTTTACGGAAAAGTGTTGGGTTTTTTCTGCTTTGTGGTCTATCCTAAATAGAAACATATTATTTCTGACTTTGCATTATTACTGGAAGGTTTTTTTGAAATCTTTCTTAAAATAGAGATATACAGATTAATACTTATTGTATATTTAACTCCCCGTATCAGCAACACTGGTTTTTAATTTAAGAATCTACAGATTAGGTTGAAGGACAAGTCCACATAGACAAGAAATTTTATCTGACAGTAATCAATGATGGTTGTCTAGGGAAAAGTATAAAAATGGAACAATTTTGCATTGATACTTCCTTAGAATGTTTTCTAACCTGCCAACATTTGATGGTCGTCCAATTTTTGGTGCTATGAAATTAATTTTCTTCACAGCCATTTATGACTTTTTTCTCTTTATGCAGCCTACCAAGGTTTCGATGTAAACAGCGAAACAAAAATATGGGATAAATCAGCTGGACAAGGAATTTTCAAATATACACTTTTGTGAGTTGTTTTTAACTTCTGGTACTTCTGTTTCACATATAAAACCCTGAAATATAATAGCTTTTTCATATACTATGGAACAATAAATGTTAAGTGTTAAAATTTTATTACCTTTTCTTAAGAAGAAAAAACCCCAACAAAACAAACCAAAACCCAAGAACCCCTCTGTTCTTTACTTGATTTTTATGTAAACACTTGAATAAAAAAAATTTAATAAGAAAATAAAACCATAAATTCTGAAAATATGTAAATTTAAATGCCACATATCTGATTAGCTGTTTTTTGCCATTCCAATGTATTTCTTCATTTATTCCCAGTAGATAAAACAATGTGGTTTCAATTCATATATTAAAAACCAATGGCAACAAACTGTCTATTTTTGCCTAAGATTATTTTATGCACATGTCCCTCAGTTATGGAAGCACTTCAAATAAACCACTGAGAATGTGCATTGAGGACCCACAGGAAATAGAGGGCTATGTCGCTCAGCTTGAGATGAACAACATTTAAACTGCTTTTCTTATAGTTTCTCCAGGAGAAAAAAAAATAAAATCTGGTATTTGTTTCCCAAGATTAAAATAGGAAGCACACTATCTACAATTAATCTGTATTTTGTGACAAGGAAGTTTGAGATAGTCCCATTGAAAGGACTGGTTTAGAGAGAGGACTCTGTATCTGGAAATAATCTTCCAATTTTTAACGGGAGGCATAATTAACCAAAATTTTGAATGCTGTATGTCACATTTTTAAAAAAACTTTGAACACTAATTACTCTGGTAAACCACTTATATGCACCATTGCCAGTAGCTGAGAGTGTATATGGATCTTAAGCTTTGATTTCATTTTTTCTCTCTCTCTCACTTTCTTTTCTTTTTTCTCATTCTTTCTTTTTTTCTCCTTTCCTCTCCCTCTCCATCTCTATTATTCCTATCTTTCTCTCTTTCTATTTCTATGTCTTTCCCTCTTTTCCTCATTTTCTCCCTCTCCATCAACCTCTCCCATTAACTTTCTCTTTCTCTTTCTTTCTTTCTTTCTTTCTTTCTTTCTTTCTTTCTTTCTTTCTTTCTTTCTTTCTTTCTTTCTTTCTTTCTTTCTTTCTTTCTTTCTTTCTTTCTTTCTTTCTTTCTTTCTTTCTTTCTTTCTTTCTTTCTTTCTTTCTTCTTTCTCTCTTTCTTGTCTTTCTGTCTTTTTCTCTCTTCTAAAAGCTTAATAAAAATCCCACACAACTGCAGAAGACTTCCTGTCTAGTGTCAATTTAAAACTGCAGTCATACAGGCTAAGATTTATTAATTAAGTTTTGGCCTACAAAACAAAAACTAGAGAAAAGTTTACAAAGTGTCATGAATCTGGGGGCAAAAATTAGCAACTACAACTCCAGCTACTAGGCATTTTATGTGGCATATCAAAATATGCTAACTATCAAGCTGTTAATTGTCTTCTTTCCTGACTTTGCAGACATCAGAATGACTGCTGGTATATGAAGTTACAATAGAACCAGAGAAAATTTTCTTCAAAGTGCAATAGATTTACTAAGAAACCTTTAAGGAGGAAAAGAATAATAACAGCTTGAAATGTTCTATCCCTTACATCACTGTATTCATCTAGTACAGATAAAGTGCTGGCACAATAAACAGCAGCCTATTAAATCTTTATTTCCAAGGATCTCCTGTTACACAGAAGTTAAAGATGGAGGTTAACAGCAGAGACGCACTTTTTTACTGATCACAGAGAGGACATCTGAAGGTGTTAGAGGTGGGAGCAGGCATTACAGAGGGACACATCAGGAATATGCCCCTGCGGTTTGTGATGTTGTATAAACTCTGTAGCTTCCTGCAGGCCAAAAAGCAGTAATTGTAACAATTGTTGTAACTCCAAAGTTTTCTAAGTTTTGCTTATAGCCATTCTCTCTTGCACATAGAAGCTTAGCTTCAGAAAAGCATGCAAAAGTCTGCCTGGCATTCTAATTCTCATGAACGTTCAGTCCATTGTGCTTTAGAAAATATATAACACAAGTGAAGTTTAAGTTTGCCCTAAACATTCTTCATCATCGATAATATAAACTAGTTGTTCTGTGTGACCCATTTAAAAAGGTAATAAAACATGTTCACAAATTTAACTCCTTGGCTAAGTCCCATTTATATCTATGGGACTACTAATGTTTTAGACATATATTCAGAAGAACTTTCTTGGGTCCAGGCATATGGGACTATTTTTATGAAATTAAGAAGATACTTCAGAGGACTTTGACTCTGAAATAACTTGATCAAAAGCTTACAGAGTGTAGTGGAAACCCCATTAAAAATTATCCTGAGCCAAAGCACAACAACATTGATTAAATACAAATCTCAGCCTCGTAAAATCAAGTCTGAGTGAACAGCTAGATTTTGTGCTGTAATTCAAAGAAGAGAATGTCAGAACAGAAAAATACAGATTAAAACTGAAAATCATGGGTCATCTGGCCAGATGACCAGTGAATTCCAATGAATTAGCAAACATTGTGAAATGAGTATTCAATCAAACATGTCACAACTGCAACAGGAAGGAAAAGCATTTTTCAGAAGTGCATCACACTTTTTAAGCCAAGACTGAGCACATACTTGATGAAGAATGGGACAATGACACAACATTCTTCCTAGGTAAAATCTCTGCAGACAAGAAGACGGTGGAACAGCAACAGCAGTGAAGGGATAAAGCAGTTTGTTTATTCATTTTTTTATAACTAGGTAATAGAGCATAAATGTTCTATATTAAATAAAAGATTCACTGTATCATGGTCAAATTTAATAAATCGGAGAGAACAAAGTATAGTTACAATAGGTTGTAAAAAAGTGTTCCACTTAGCATGTCTAAATAATAAATGCGGATATAGCATTTGTGTTTGGAATGGAAAGTTGCCTACCCACAAATCCATTTTAAAAGGCATTTTTATGTACACACCAGAGGAAAAGAGTGGAAGAAAAAAAAAAAAAAAAAAAAAAAAAAAAAAAGGAACATAACAAAACTTTCAGATATAATCTTGAGTCCAGGACTTCTGTAAAAATATTACAAAAAGGGAGGCAGCTCATTGACATCTGTGATTCCATCATAAATTGATGGGAAAACTTATATTTCTTCTTGAGTCACACTGTATTTGTGCCATGTTATACCCTGTACTTCCTACACATTTCTGTCTTGTAGTCCTCCAGCCTTACCAAAGGAAGCCCAACTTCCTGGATGCACATGCCTCCTCCTGACAATACGGATTTTTGTCCCTCTGTTGCCTTCAGCTACCTGCCACGTCCCACAGCAACCAGCTGGGCTGGAGGCAGTGGGATCAGTGGTGGACTCCAAAATGCACACAGGATATTTTGTCATGTAACATGGTATACATATATTGACTGCTCACAAACAAACTTAATAAACTATATAATGACTCCACACTAAAGTGTCTTTTCTCAATGGAAATGTTTACCTGGGCCTCTCACTTCTACCTAGCTGTTAATTTTTAGTGGTATTCATTTCATCTAATGCTAGACACCTATGGTTTTGGCAACTATATCTGAGGTAATCACTTAGTAATCACTTATTGTAGCATTGTTAGAAATAAATAGTCATTTTGGGGCACAATTAATCTAAACAGATAGAATAAACTTTCAGGGCAAATTTCAGGTTGCCCTCAGAGTATCCTAAAAGCATATACTTCCTGTCGGTCAGATGCTTACCTTTCTGAGTGTCTTTAACACAACTCCTTTTAGCTGAAATATACTCATTGATTTTGATTGCAAGAAGATAATGAAATTAACAGATGTGGAGAATAGGAAAAAAAAAAAAAAAAAAATAAGAATTAAGGAAATACATCCAATGAGGCAGAAAGTAGGCAAAGGGCAGAAACGAGGTTTTCTAGTGCATCAGAAGTGTTCTAATGAATTAGATGGCCATCCTGGTAACAGTGGACTCACATGAAACTGCCATGGTCATGTTTATGATGTAATACAGAATCCTTAGCAATTTGTGGAAAATTTACTGTGGACTTCAGATTTTGGATTGAAAGACAAATAACACAATGCCTTGGTACAGCACTCAGACTTGAGTCCAGCTTGCAACTCAGAAGCTGAAATGAAGTTTTCTTAAGTCTTAAACTGTCAGTAACAATTTTGAGGGACAATGAACTGTTATCTCACATTTTCTAAGTGTTCTACGTACATCGCAGCAAACGAAAAGAAGGACCCTAGCTGCAGTATTTCAATATTTGTTTTAAATGTCTGTTGTTTCACCTAAGAGTTCTAATTTCCTTACACTGAAAAGAAACTATGAATCAAGAATTTAACTGTGGAGAAAACCATGGAGTAATCCCCATATTTAAGCTTTCCCACTTATTTGCTTCTTGGTTTAGAAAACAGGTTCAATATATCTTTATTGACACACGCAAAGATATCTCTAAGATTGTACCTATCTGTGTCTAGAACTATAAATATGTGAGGCACAGCATTCCAGTGTTGGATTTGAGCTAATTACACTTTCTGAGATTAAGTTAGACCTGTTAGGCATGGCACTGCGTTAGCATGCAAATATTTCTTCAGGACCCAAAGGCAGTACCTCTGAATTGTCCTACTCTGTTATGTGAAAGTAACAATGTGATCAAAGGTAGCTAAGGGAATACTGGCATACGATGCAACTTTTAAAATCTGTCTAAAAGTAGCTCAGTCATCCTGCTCTGGGTTATAGATTCCTTTTAGGGGACTAGTTTCCTAGTTTTAAAAGAACCTACAGCCCTTTCCTTTTACATTCCTTGACGAATTTATCACAACTGATGACAACAGAGGTGAATGGAGCTCCAAAAAGAGAATAATAAAATCTATTATGATATTTGAAACATTTACATGGTTCAGAATGTTATTATGAATGCATTAAACTTCCAGAACATGACCACTAAAGAAATTATCTCTATTGTGAATATACAGAGTGTATATAGAAGTTATATCAAACTGCTTACAGAATACTGAACATTAATTAAAGCTGACTGGGCATTTGCAGGTCAGATATTTTAAAAATCAAAATGAAATCAAAATCAAAACTGAAGAAATGGTACATTTTACAAGTCTTTTTTTTTTTTTTTTTTTTTTTTTTTTTTAAGGAGATCTGAAATTACAAAACAATCTGAACTTTTTGACAGATATCAGGATTTTAAATTACATTTTCCACTTTTAAGAAATTTCTAGATATTTTAAATTAAAATCAGAATTAATATGTAACAGAAAGAACTACAAAATAGAATTACAATAGAATGAACCATTTTAATTTCTTCACTTCAATATTATTTTAATACTAGTTCCCCAAAATATCAGATTTTGACATTTCATCAAAGACAGGAAAAACCTAGAAAAGCAGAAAAAAAAAATTAAATTCTTATGATAATAAAAAGTAATTTCCTGTGTAGCTATGGTTCTGATTAGATAACTCATGAGTCAAGAGCTCAAGAGGTCAATGAAACCAATGTTCTGGTCATGAGGTCATGAGGACACCATACCAATGTTATAAATGAATCCACCATTATACATTACCTAATTTTAATGTATTTATTATCTTTCTGATGTTCTGTGATTTGTGTTGTTAGTGTAGAAATCCATATGGGAACATGTGAACATAATATGTAAATCTGGATATGCATTATGTCCATGAATAAATTTCTTTATCTCACTCTCTTTAGTTACTGGTTGCAACAATTCTTACCCATAATATCCAGAAGGTGTTGTGAGGCTCTGTTCATTCATTAAAAGCATGAAATCTGCTGTGACAGCTTTGCATGAACAGTGCTAGAAGTCTACAACTAAGAAAAATTATGTCCTCATAGGTTTATAACCCATACAGAGAAAGGGTATTTCTTTATATTTGTATAATCCTGTTTAATAGACTTAAACAATAATTAGGTAAATTAGTAACTTCCTTGACAACATTTTAAAGTATTACAACTATTAATGCTTCTTGCACTAATATTATAACTGTCATCAGTGTGATTTATTGTTTCATTTAATTATTGATTTGTTAGTAATCAAATATTTAGAAGATACAATAAATACAGTATGTCTTACTTTCTTGGGGTCAGAATTTCACACAGAATATTTTGTTTGTCTTATTTTCTTAAGATTTCTCCCTCACTTTTCCACTGCCTTTCATTTTCCTCAGATTACTTTATTAAGTTTGGGGTTTAGGGCTTTTTGTTTTGTTTTAAGTTTTCTGCAGAAGAACCTTCTGGGGAAAAAAGAAGGAAAAAAAAAAAAAAAAAGAAAAAGAAAACTGGGATTCAAAATAGACACTTGTCAGCTGAACCAACCTCAGCAGACCAGCAAACTCCTCTCTCAAGCATTCAAATATATGACTGTACATGAAAATCAGATGGGCATGAGGAAATGATTCCATTTGCCAAATGCAGTTTTGAACCATATGGCAAACAGCTGTTGTTCAGATGAGCAAATCCCTGAGAAGCTAATTTCTTAAATCCAAACAGAGAATCTTGCAGTGAAAGGTAAGTACAACACAGCACCTTGGAGTTTTATTTGTAACCTACAAGGCAGGAGATAACGAATACACAAAATTCTGGATTTGAATGGTTGCCATCACTGCAACATGCAGTACATGGGAACACAGTCCCTCATAGTCATAGCAAATTGCCACAGACATTTTCAGGAATGTGTGATAATCCAGGGATTGCACAGAGGGCCATTCCAGAAAGATTTTTTTTTTTTTTTTTTTTTTTTATGGTGTTATCACTACTGCTTAGTGCTAACTTGTTTCTGTCTCAATGTATCTAGGGTAAAACCTGCCAATTGATTTTATTATGAACAGTTGCAAGGGTTATTAAAAATCCCACCTTTAACAGTTTAGAGTACATATGTGAGGTGAGATCCATGCTGTTTCACTGCCTGCAGCTTTTTCTTTCATTTGAAACCCTAAACTGCTTTCTGAGTCTATAACAATGTTTGCAAATTCCTTAAAGAGCGCTTCCTTTCCATGGACAAGGCATATGCCATATTTCTTACCATCCACAAAGCTGCCTCACAGAACACTTGTCTGGAGATGTGCAGCAGCATGTTAATCTGTGAGGCTTCCTGAGGCAAGAGGAAGCTTTATGTTCTACACTAAGACAACTTCCAGTCGTATCTGAAACCATGACTCCAAGCCAACAGGCTGCATGTCTTGCCTCAGGACTCTGCTCTTGAGTGTCCTCGACGACACAGATTTATGCTATGTCTTACTTATGTAATTTTAAACACGTATAGAGACATATCCTTTGCAGAGATTGGATTCACATAGGAAGAGGTTCTCAGGAAGGTATAAGTCTGTTCACCGTAGCACATGAAACAGCATCGTCTGAAAACAGAAAGTGGTCTGATTTGTATGTCTTTCTCATGTTTTGTCTTGTGATAGTATTAGTTTGATGTACAACTTTTCTCATCAACTTAAGATCACTTACAGAGATCATTAAACCTGTGCACATAATGGCACATTCTTTCTTTTATTTCCACAGGTATGCTGAAAGTACGTGAAGCGGGACAGTCACAGAGTGGGTTAAAAAAAATTAAGATATTTACTGCCAAATTGCTTCTGGAATAAGACCATAAAAACTAAAGGAGGGAGAAAAAAGGAAGAAGAATGAGGCCAGATGGTCCGTTGGAAGGCAGCGGAGAAGGCGGCTTACCAGTTCTAGTTTGAGCAAGGCAAAAGTCTGAGTAAATGGCTGCTATGTGGATACTTACATAGTTAGGTCAGTAATCATTTCAGTTAATTTTATTTCTGGTATGTTTTATAAGAAAGACAAGGTAGGAGTTCAAATTTAATTATACTTAATTTTAATGTACATATTTGTCAAGAATATTTAAATGTCAAGTTAGATGCCTATTTTTTTTTCACTTACAGGTCTAGCTTCATGAATTAAGTGCTTGAATATGCTCCTTTATCTTTCACTCTTCAGCCAGATTTAATTCTGAAGACTAATTTCTAACCTTGCAAGCAATAACATTTTATGGAAGCTTAAATTTAAAGAGAAGTCTGACACTCAGTAAGTGCTTGTGATTTTTGTCTGTTGTGAGAGGATAATGTTCCATATATTTTCCTGTTACTGCTTTCTTAATTACATCTTTCTCTCTCTCAGCCTTTTCTTATTGATTGGAACCACTCATTAGTGATTCAAGGATTATTTTGTATATGTGTTCCTTACGGTCACTTAATGTGCGGCACTACATCATTTATTTCCTCTACCAAATTTGGCCCTAAATTTGGCTATTCAAGGAGGAATTGTAATTCCTGAAGAATCTAGAAAGCCTAACTTTGAACTTCAGGACTTTTCGTGGTTTCAGGAAAGTAATCTTTATCATCTTATACTCTGACTCAGAGACAATTGTTTTCTTCAGAAGAGAAATACATCAGGTAGGACTGTAAATATTTATTATTTAAATAGTACTTGACTGTGAATTGAAGCCATATGGCTTGAAAACGTTTAAGGTGGGGCTTTGGATTTTGTTGGGGGGAAAGGTTTAATTGGCTTACTTATAGACTATTTAATGTAAATTCTACAAGGTACTTATTATTAAAAGTCTCAACTAGTGCTCTTAAATAAAAAGTAAGATTAGCCACCTGCATTGAAGAGTTCTGAAAACTGTATTCTCAAGAATATTGAAAAAAAAACCTCCAAAGCATTAATTTTAAATACACAAAATATAACATTGTGAGTTCATGTATTTTGAATACTCTGTTTATAATAGTATTCTCATTTAGAGAGGATTTTCAGTCTCTGATATAAACATTGTTTTGGCCTCAGAGATTTTTAGTTAGTTCTTCTACTTACTATTCTGTAAAGGAAGAAACTATGCCAAAAAGATTATGAGGCCAAAAATTATCATTTTCACAGAATCCCAGAATCACACAGAGTGGTTAAGGTTGAAAAGGACCTCTGGAGGTCATCTGGTCCAACCTTCCAGCTCAGGCAGAGCCACCTAGACACAGTTGCCTAGGACTATGTCCAGACAGCTTTTGAATGTCTCTAAGCATGAAGACTCCACAAAATCCCTGGGCAACCTCTGCCAGTTGTCAGTGACTCTGACAATAAAAAAAGTGTTTCCTTAAATTCAGACAGAATCTCCTGTGCTTCAGTTTGTGTCTATTGCCTCTTTACCTGTCACTGGGCACCACTGAAAATAGCCTGGCTCTGTCTTCTACTTCTTCATATTTATGTAGATTGATAAAATCTCCCCTGAGCCTTCCCTCCTCCATGATAAAAGGTCCCAACTCTCTCAGCCTTCCTCATATGAGAGATGTTCCAGTCCTTTAATCATTGTGGCCCTTTGTTGGACTCCCTCCATTATGTCCATGTCTCTCTTGTACTGAGAAATCAAGAACCAGACACAGTACTTGATGTGTGGACTCACCAGTGCTGAGGGGGAGGGTCACCTCCCTTAACCTGCTGGCAACACTCTTCCTAATGCAGCCCAGAATACCATTTGCCTTTTTTGCCATAAGGGCCTATTGCTGGCTTGTCTTCATTTAGGTGTCCAGCAGGACCCACAGGTCTTTTTTTATAAATCTGCTTCCCAGCTGGGCAGAGTGGGAATCCAAACCAGATTTAGACATGACATTTAGACACATGGATTTGTCTACTTTTAAGTATCAACATACAGCTAAAATCATTTTAATATCTGCAAATATAAGGGACAAATTACATATTATTTCTAAATACAGGTAGAAATCAACATTGGTTGAGATTCCCCAGGGTAACATACCTGATCTCTCACTGCTGATACATTAGAGTATGGATCTCCTGTAAATCTTTTGTGATATCTTCTAAGTCTATGCAACAGTCTCAGACACTGCAGCATCTCAAATTGCACTAGTCACCTACATGTATGCAGTAGAATCAAGTCCTTTGTTAATAAAGGCAACAGAGTCAAAAGAACCTAGTCAGCTAACCAAACAGTGTCTGCTTTTGAGAGATGGGAATTCAGATCTTTAGTGATGGGATATTTCACATCTAGCTCATACACAGTCATCTATATCATAGACAACTAAATTTAGGTATCTGCATCTTGAGCTGAGTTTCTTTGTAAACAATGAAGTTCCATTATATTAAATGCTAGCAAAAGTTTGGTTTCTTGCATGTTATGCAATAAACACATTGCAGTATTTTTTAAAAAAGACATTAAAACTTACTCTTAAAAAGTTTTGGGTTTTTTTACTTTTCAAATACATACCATATAAATATCTTAGAAATTAGAAATAAATTCAATTATATTCATGCATTTTCGAATTAAATGGAGGGGAAAACTCACAGGGAAAATATGACTCATAGACAATTCATAAAACTAGATGCTGCTCAAATAATGAAACACTTGCTTCCTTCAGTTCAACAAGCATTCATTCCATGATGGGTACAAATCATATTCCCTTCTTCCCTCAGCTCCCAGTTTGCAGACAATAACACCCAGGTAATTGGATCAGATCAGAGCAATTGTCTGGTCCTGCTCGCTATTCTGAATTCATGCCTTCAGATCAGTTTAGAAAGAAATTGTGAGACTGCTATAACCATTCACTCTAATCTGCCAATACTGTAAAGGGAAGGGGAAGGAAAGAAGAGAATAAATGAGACATAAATGCCACTCATCAACACATGGCACAGAAAAGCTGTGCTAGCTCATCGTAGGACAGTATGCCCACTATGGGTAGGCTTAATACATCTTTCTCAGAACAGGAAGCAGAAAGTAAAACTGAAATGCAGAATGGGGGTCTCAAATCTACATTATCAGTATTAGGGGTAATCAGATTTTGAGCTACTCTTCTACACACTACCTCACAGTTGGGCTTACAAGAAAGACAGATTTCACTTTTGAATAGCAGCACTTTTCATTGTAAAGCCTTCCTTCTAAATAATAATTCTACATTATAGAATTTCCAACTTGGGGTCAGTGACTCAAAATCACTTTTCATTTTCCAGCTTTCAGATTTTAAACTCTTGTTGTCTTCTTTAATAATTTAATCTTTTTAGGTATTTTTAGGTATTAGGTATTTTAGGTATTTGCATTGTAATTCTTTCACCCTGTTATCATTTTACTGCTGCCAAAGACAGCAGCCTGAATGAATGGTTATTTTAATTTCCATTAGTACTACTTAATACTGCAAGCTAATTAAAAGAATCATACGAGTTTCACAAAGACTCATCAGACATCAATACTAAACAATCTACCTATATATATCTGCTATAGGTTTCTTCTTCCTA
This sequence comes from Athene cunicularia, assembly GCF_003259725.1. Lineage (NCBI taxonomy): Eukaryota > Metazoa > Chordata > Aves > Strigiformes > Strigidae > Athene > Athene cunicularia. Next base: position 72,099,680 of record NW_020799092.1, read on the forward strand.
AAGAGGAAAACAATCTGGTTTTCATCTTCAGATAATACACCTTTACATGATTTTTTCATTTCAAAAGCACAGTAAGGAATGACAATGCAAAGAACATAATTCTCTTCAGAGAAGTGACCTGCACAATGAAGAAACAAGAGGGTTCCTTTGGCATATCCTGAGGGCACCTATTTCAATGTCAAGAAAAAGTGGTTGAAGGAAGGGCATCACTCTATGAACGTTATCATTATAAGAATTTGCAGAAAGTCTGTTCTTAATGTTCTTATGAAGTCATGTCTGAGTATCTTTCAATATAAGAATGATGGAAAAATGAAAATATTAAAAATAAAGAAATAGATCCATAAATAAATAAATCTTTACCTTATGATTGTCCTGTTGGAAAGACTTTCTAAAATGTTATTGCTCTGATGCTTAGAGATCTTTATATTGTTAGTGTTTTGTTTTCATGCTAAGGGTGCTCATGGCCAATTTCTTGTGCTTGAAATGCAACTTCTCTTAAAATACTTCTCTGCCATCCTGTTATTAATAGAGATGCATTACCAAAGAACAGTAACATCTCTCTGTCTTTTACCAGGACAAATGGACTGAGTTTTTTCAAGTGCTGTTCATAAAGTCTAAATTTAGGTACCTGACCGTTCTCTGCTTCTGCATTTATGACTGATGAACTATAGGTTAATTCTCTGTTATGAGATCCACATGTAAGTCTGAACACATTACACTGTTGGATTTAATTTTATTCCTAGCAATTTAGTCCTCTGAGTCATCATTCTTACAATGACAATGTTTATGTTCAACCTGCTTGATATTAAGAGTTCTCCTAGCCCTACCTCAAGGCAAGATCCAGGCGCACATGATCCTCCCCTCAACCACACTTCAATTTACAGAAGAAAGATACACAGATATCTGGATCAGAAGGGAACTATGATATGTTCCAGGTAGGTCATCAATGCAAACAATGCAAGAACTGGGTCTTTTGGTAGCTATGAGGTATAATGTGTCACCCAGTCTAAATATACCCAGCATCTCCTAACACGCTACCATTAATAAGCACTATGGAAACATGTCTACTTTTTATTCTGTATGTCTACTTTTTATTCTGTAGCCACTAATTAGAAATACTTAACAACATTAGCTCCAAAGAATTGCACTGGTTTTACCCTGACAGTTGCCTTAATCACAATCTATTGTTATCTCGCCTTCACAAATTCATAATTTATTTTATTGTAATACAATTAATAGTTTCCTATATGACATAATATCAAATATCTTTGGATATATGCACTGTCCAGAAAATGGTGATATCAAAAGGTTCCTTTCATTTAATTCAGTTAATCAAACATGGCATGATTAATTTTGATAAACTCATTGTGTATTATGTAATTTTCTGTTTATTTTGAAATCTTCAGTTACTCTTTCCTCCAGGTGTTCCATATTACAAAAGTTAAACAATTACTCGTCAGCCACCCAAGATCTCATTTTTCTTCTTTTAAATACAAATTCTGCATTGTATAGTTTCTAGCTATAAAAGATAATCTTCAACTTGATAAATTTTTTATTATTTCTTGTTACATTTTATGAGTCAGTTTTCTTAATGGTCTGAAATGATGCTTACCAGCCCTCCAAAATTCAGCTTAAAACTTCACAGCACACCAACACTGCCCAAAGACCTCCTCTCGTCAGTGGAGAGACAGGAATTTTCAGACACCAATTTAGATCTTAGGGAGTTTGAATTGTTTTTTATAGAGGCTTTTTTTCCATTGATTTTAAAGGGGCATGGGAAAACCAGGCTCCTGATTGCTTTGCTTAAGCACTTAACACTGGGGAAACTCTGCCAAGGCCAAGCACGCACATGGGCCCTACTGTCCCTGCTTGCCCCGGGGCTCCCCGCGGCCCTGCCCATGGCCCAGGACCCCGTTCCAGCCCCAGGGGCCATCAGTGCCTTCCCCAGAGAGGCCGTAGGATGCCGTCTCCAGCCCTGTCACAGTCCTGTCCTGTCTGTCTATGGGCCTTGTTGAGCTGGGCCTACACCGCTGGCTGATGACTCGGCCCGAACTTGATGCAGCCCTGTCCCCACAGCCCTACCTGGCCATCCTGGACTGGGTCTGACCCTGGTTCGCCTTACTGGCCTGGATCCTGATCCCCACCTGAAGGCCAAAGTCCCAGCGCAGGCTTGGCCTGTCTCACCCCCGGGGAGGTGCCCGCAGCCTGCGGGCTGTGGCTGCCTCAGCGCCTGCCCCGGCCTGCCCTGCCCTTGCTGGAGGGAACCGGCTGCCAGGCCCTGCCCTGCTGCCCCACAGAATCCCTGACACCCCCGGCCCTGGCCCACACGGTGCCCTGAATGACCTTGGACATGGGCTTTACTTCCTTTGTAGATGTGGCACTTTTTTTTTTTTTTTTTTTAACCTCCTCATTCCAAGAGTTACTCTGTTGAATGCCAGGGCCTGGTGCCATATTAGATAGACTTTTATCTCTACCCTTCACTAAACAGGAGTCAGACTTCCAAGTTTTAGGTATTATTAGAAGAGCCTTTTGCTCTCTTGTTTTATTTTCCTTTGTAAATGCAAACCTAGCTTGACTTTTTGAAATTGTCACTTTGTGCTTGCACTTTTTGACCTTTAAAGTGTAGTTCCCTTTAATGATCAGTCCTTTTCCCATTCCAGATAGGCTCCCTGTTTACTTCTAATATCCTTTTTATGAGATGGCTGTTTATCCCGTTAGGCCTTTAAAAAGCTTTCTTAAAAGATTTTTCTCTCTGGATGAGATGCGAGTCCCAGATAACTTTTGTACGTTTGACTTATATAAATTCTGGTCTTGTTCCCCATTGATGTTTTTGAGTCTAGTTAACTCATTAATTAATTTTCTTAATTGTCAAAGTTTGTACTTTGGAAACAAAAACCAAAACAAATCCTTAGCTCCTGACCCATCCTACTGAACTCATTTAGAGGGGAATGAGCCCAGGATGGTAATACTTCCCCCTGTTTGCACAATGTATTTGCGAAGTGATTTATACTAGACCAGTCAAAATGCAAGCACTTCTGTTGATATTGAGTTTAATTGGGCACAGTAATGACTAAAGGCTTTTAAAGGTCACTGCAGCCAGATGTTCAGCTATTAGTCACCATCACCCAACAAACTTTCTACAGTAAATAAAGATAAAATAAAGAAACATTACAAACTTCAACAAAATTAGTGTGTGGGACTGGTAGGATTATATACTTCTGCTTTCTGGTCAGCTATGTTCAATTCCCCCAGAACGTGAAATCTCACTGAAAATAAGTTTTACCCTATAAGGGAAAGCCATTCTTTGCTTTATGCAGGCAGCAAGGATTTACTTTCGTGAGTAACACAATTACAGTTTGAAAAATACAGGTTTTGTAAAAATTCTGATATTTTACCCACTGAATAATCAGGGTCTTTCTTTCTGTGTAACCTCTTGCCTCTGAAAGTTTAAGCAACTAAGAACAGCTTCCTCACTGCAGTTTAGGAAATAACATTGAAAATAGGGGGGGGTTAGGTTTCAAAATTTCATCCTATTGGAATCAAGGTTTCAGTTCATTACCCTTGGTTTATTAATATATAATTTTTTTATCTTTTCAAATAAATTTTTATAGAAATTTAATAAGTAATTTCTAGAAAGCAGTTTTTATAAACTGACAGCCTCTGGTATTATTTCATACCGTTAAATAGTACTTTTGTATGTTAATGTAAAATAATTTTTCAAATTTTTTTCTACTCTCTTCCTAAAGTACACATAGGTCGTTCAGATTTCTGTAAGAGCTCTATATTTCAGCTTCTTATATTACTCAGAGTTTGAATAAATACAAAGAAATTTTCACCACTTAGAAACTAGTGCAGGATCTAGTTTTCTGATAAATTAAAAAATCCCACTGAAGTTGTTTTAATTTTAGGAGAATTGAAATAAAATTATTTAAAATGTCAGTGCACAAGCTTCTCTTGTAGATATAAATTGGTGAAATGTATTTGTTCAGAATTAATAGAAGCATAACTAGGAATTGAAGCTACTACTGAACAACCATCATTGAATTCTGTGAAAATGCTTTTCATATTAGAATTCACATAATCAAATGTTGTGAGAAGGCAATATTTCTTAGGTACTTTTCTTTATCTTACTAAGACTTACAGAAGTGTTATGAGAAATCTCTATCAGGTATGTACCATGGAATATTCTTACACTGAAGAAGGAAAGAAATGTTACTGAATCTTCTTTCCAATTCATCTTTACCATGTTTCATCCAAAAGGCTGTGTTCCTTATTTAGCAGCACTCTGCTTCCCCCGTGAGATAAACAGCATTCTTTAAAAGATATATTGCCAGACTTTACAGTAGAATTCATTTGCTGGAGTGATAAATCTAGAGCTAAACCAGAATACAGTCTCATTTAATCTGAGAACATTGTCACAATTTATGTAATGGGCTGCTCTAAAGGTTAACAAGAAAACATCCTATCTCGTTTTTCAAATGTCAGCCAAATATTTTATAGATTTCTCTCCATCCTCTCTTGTAGCCCCTTTAGTTAAATTAGTGCAGCTGTCTGAGAGATCAGATTTAAGGCCTTTCAATGTTCCCTTGATCTGAGAACAGATGCCTCAGGAGTATTACCAAGCAAAAGGTAAAGTGGACTAATGCAGCAAATTTTCTAAGCACACTATATATATGGAATTGATAGGTGGGTAGGTAACGATACAGTCTATCTATTAAGAGACTTAAAATCCTGAAAACAAGCTTACAGTGTCCAAAAGCAGATCCAGCTAAAATACATTGGACCAGTGCGGTTCTTTATTGTCAGAAAGAGCTGACAGAATTTTGGTTGGTTAAAAATCCAGTAAAAAGTTAGTTTAACAAGATGACTCAAATTTAGCATTGATATTGGATGGAAATAAGTGTACTTTACAAAAAAAGAATTTTGAGAGTTTGGAGAACTCAGATGAAAGCATGATCTCTAGGCACACAGCAAGGAAAAAGTCTTTTCCATACACTTGTTATTTTACCTTTGCTAGCTGTTGGACGCAAATTTCTAAAATTATTCTTGTGTTGTAAAATGGAGTCCAGTGTTTTCCTTTGGGCATGATGATCAGAGATTGTATGTCTTCTGCACCTCTGCAAATGAAACTCTTCAACAATAAACAACTTCACCAACCCATTTGAAAACAACCAACCACTGAAATAAGGCAACACAAATTTCCTTTCTTTGTGCTTCTTTCCCATAAATGTTAGCTATACTCTAAGTAGGCTGTTTGGCTCAGGGAACAAATCACACGAGTCTGGGTGCTTGTGTTGATGCACCAAGCGAAATTAAAAAACTGTAATGTGAGCACCACTGACACCACCTCCTGCAGGGAAAAAGAAAATCTGTTCTCAAATCTCTGACCATTAAAGAGAAGATGAGTAGCATAATTTTCAAAGAAAAGAGTGATTCTTATCCTACTCCTCCAAAGAACACCCATAATTTTTCTCAAGGCCTTCTTCCATGCCAGGGCCCTCCATATGTGGACCAACACTATTCTCGGTTCTGCTCTAGTCCCTAAAGGACGTGGTCAAGGAGTCATCAGAGAAATCCTTTCTGTATCTAATCTTACGGAAAATAAGTGAATGTAGATGGGACATGTACATATGGAAAATAGCCATATTTTATATGGTAAAGAACCCTACCATGGTCAAATCTTGATTTGTAAACACCTGAAGAGATGGAGTAGGAGACTAGAATAGCTAAACCATACATTCAGTCTTTGAACTGGCAGAACCATAGAATTTTTTAATATGCCATAGCTGTAAACAGAAAAATATTTAAATCTTACTGGGGATTTCATAAGATCTAAGGTTTATTTAGCACATTGTCCATTTTCACCTGACCAGAGTGACTCAAGGACTAGCAGACTCTCTATGCATTAAAAAATTATACAGCGCTTGTGTTTCAGTTTTTCTACTGCAATATTTTCTATGTCTGAATCATCAGTAAGGATATAATCTGTAAAAATGGCAACCAGTAAAAGTATTTTATAAATTATTGTCATAATACGATCAATTATAGGCACAGAAATCTGTTTTATACAAATATTTATGAACATGAGATGATCATTCCTGACTGGGAAAAGATCAATACTGTATAGTTGGAGCAGAGACGCAGTGTATCTTGCAGGTATACACTGAAGCACCTGAAAAGGGCTAAAGATAAAGCAACTAAAAATGTTATCCTATAGTGCTACCATTGATGTCTGCCAAAATAAACCTACTCTACTAGAAATTGTCATCAGTTTCTCATTTGTGCTGTAAAATTAGCAACTCCAGCATTGTTGGGAACAGGGAGGAGAAAACACACTACAGTTTAAAGTTTTCTGAGATTTAAAAATGTTTTTTCAAACACTTGGTGTTTTACTACATTAGCTTAAGCATTGTGAAACATCCCATCCACCCTTGTAATTAAGCTACTGTTTATTTGTTTTTATGGAGTTTAAATTAAAACCATGATTTTTCCTACCTAAAGGGAAGCCAGGGTTGAGCAAACATCAAGAAAATCATAAAAGAGAAACTTCTGTATGATGTTACTTGTTTTTTCCTATAAAATATAAAGGGTGAAATCCTAGCCTATTGAAGTCATTGGAAGATTTGTAATTGACTTTGAAGGGCCGAGATTTCACCCTTAAGAAACAAGGCTAAATTTTCCAAAAGCAGTCTCTGATTTGGACTTGCTTGTATGTGCCTGCTTGATCCTGCAACTGTGCTGAGCTTTAATGATCTAGAACTCAGAGCTGCTGATGCTCAGCACTTCTAAAATAGGCTCTCACTTGTCTTAATTTGGATGCTTAAATCATCACTGCACCAGGAATTAAAAGCTGCCTTTGGAAATTTTTAGCCTACTTCTTTAAAAGGGTTTCAAAAAAATGTACTGTGCATGTCAAAAACTTTGTTATTGTTATTAAAATAAGCTGTGTGGAATAAATTGAGAGCAGAAGTGAAAATTGGCAAGAGATATGATCATGAAAATAGCAGTTTTTCAGTGTTGCCCTGGTTTTTGTAACCCTACTTCATTGGACATGTTGAAAAAGGGGAAAAGAGCTAGTGGGATACTTCCATCAGACTCTATTAAGAGATAAGAAGAGTCTGAAACTACAGAAAACAGTACTGACACATTTACAGGACTTGCAAAGGAGAGGTAGAGAGAATGGATTTGTTTAAAGGGCATATTTAAATCTAGATTGACAGTTTCATATTGTTTAAACAATTTCCTCATCACAACTAGTTTTTTCTTCCTGAACTCATGTGCTTACCATGTTGCTATCAATCATTAGCAATAGAAAGCTGTAGGAAGATTCATATGCAATTAGAAATTAAAAAATCTTAGACAGTATGGGCTGAATTCTTAAAGGTATTACATGACAGGTACAAAATTATCTCTGCTTTTCTGTCTCCAGCAGGTGTTATGTGCTTTTTCTCATGCTTTCTTCTTTGTTGCAACCACAGGGCATGGCAGACAAGAAAAGGGGAGAAATTTCTAAGAAGGAACAAAAGAGAAAAAAAGTTCACAGTAAAACTGACTTCTTACTTGGATGGATTTAAATGACGAAATTTAACATATCTTTATATTGGTGGAAGCAGGAGAAGTCTAGGGCTGTTCAAGTATGTTTTTCTTCCACTGGAAATACGAAGTATTTGGGAAAACAAGTAGTAGTCAGTATGACTCCTCATTATATTGCACTGCATCAAATATCTACAGAGAAATCTGAAACACCCATGAAGTTGTTATACACTTTACCCAAAATCCAACTCCTTCCTTTTGGCTACATCAAAAAGGAGGCAAAGACTCTATACTAGAATAGGTTGCCTGCCAGACCAGGATAGTTATAGGTCACCAGATGCTACATCCATGGGAAAACAAAGAGTGATGTAGAATTGCCTTTGGTTCCTTCCCAATAACCTTACACATTTGAGATGTAAGTGCAAGTCCAGAGCAAAGCTTAAACTCATATCTTCAGCACCTTTGCAGATGGAACTGCTAATTGTGCCATCAGGCCTTTACCCCAATACCTATTCTATACCCCAAATGCAAAGAAAGGGTGTTTCTGACAGGCAAAATGAGATGAATTAATGTCATGTCAGAGATAGAATACTTCTAGGAGGCAAAATATACATGATTTTGGGAACAGCCTGACTTGATGGGTGATTCCTCTTCTAATGCATTATCTGAGTAGGCCAGAATATTATTCTGGGGAAAAAAAAAAAAAAAAAGAAAAACACACCAAAAAACCCAACAACAACAACAACAAAAAACCCCACAAAAACCCAACAACCAAAACCAACATCACCCCCCCCAAAAAAAACCAAAACCCAAAACAAAAATCAAAACCAAAACCAAAAATACCCAAGATGGTGTCTCATTTCTTTTCTCAATCACACTGTAAAAGTAATTAGTTTCAAAATAATGTCAGTTACGATGCTTACTGTTCAGATCATCTTAGCTTAATGGAACATCCTCTTCAACATGATTTCCCACCTCTTACGCTATATTTGTTCTGAACTCCAAAAGGCAAGGTTTTATGCTCAGTACAAGTGCCATCTTGGTTAGAATGAAAATGTAGATACATACAACTCTTTCCCTATATTTAAAAAAAAAATCCACATCTTGTGCCTTTTTTACAAAAGGTCAGCCCAAGAAATAGCTGAGGTTTAAAAGTTTCAACATGACATGGAAATAGTTGACACTGTACTGCAACGTACAGTCTTGTTCCAGACAAAACCAGATACATGATTAGAAAAGTGCCTGATGAGCACTCTTAGGACTGAGGTTCTCTTTTTTTTTGTTAACTCGTTTAGGACTTTATTCTGTTTCCAGTTCATTTTACACAGTCTTGGATATACTTGTTCAGAATGAAATTAAACTGGGAGATAATAAAGCACTGTGTTTTTAGCAAACTTTTTAAACAAATTAACCAAATCATAATATTAACTCTAAATTAATTCATCACAAAGACTTATATTTCAGTAATATATAAACTATGAACATACTTACTATTAGAACTTCTTATTGGATAATGTCCATTTGCACAATATAATGAGGAAAAAATTGAAATGTCCTTATCTAAAACATCTTTTATACCTGTTGTGTACAACTACAGTTTCTAAAAGTAAATTATTTCCCCCTGAAAATATATACATTTTTTTAAAAAGGTAATATTATTTTTCAGGAAGAACATTCCAACAAGAACTAGCAATTATGAATATTGAAAAAATATATTCCAGTGTGTAATATAGGAAGATGTAGGCCTTGTATATAATCTGAAAAATCTGTAAATACTGTAATCTGTTCAGTGAAATACATGGAGATAGTACACATTCTTATGTTTAAGAGAAATGCTATGTAGGATCATTGAAAATGTTGGCAAAAGAAAACTCAACCAAACTGGATCTAAACACATTATGCACTCTGATATGTTGATGTCAGAAAGATTAAAACTTCTACAATAAATCCTCCATATTACTGGAAACTCAAATTAAAATTAGAGTAAGAACACACAAAAAAAATATTACGTATATACATCAGAAGCATTAAGGTCAAAAATGTTCTGTTATGGTAGAGGAATTTTTAACAGCAAATAAAAATATGATCTTTCAATGCAACTGTCAAAGAAATTATTTTATTTAATTACATATGATCTATATTTTGAATGCTGTAAATATATATATGTATCTCTACACTTTATTATGGAATTTAAAAAAAAAAAAAAAAAAAGGAAAATAAGTAGTAATATTCAAATAACACTGACTTTCCCTCTCACTCCTTTGAAAACCCAAAGGAAAACGAGCAGTCTGCTACCTTCATTAGTCTGCTAATTAGTCTCATTGAAGACAGACAGGAATGTTAAGTTGTACTGGTTTTCCATAAAGGTCTGAAAAGATGACATATTTGTGACTACTTTCACATCACCAGAAAGAGTTTTTCCAACTCAGTTATCACACTGATTTGCCAAACAAAAAAAAAGTGTGTCAGCAGTTTGCATCCCAAAAGAGACATGATGTTATGGCTGATTTTTTTAACAGTTTTGTCCCAAAATAGGAAAAACTGGACCCAATTCTGGTCTCCATTATACTGTGGAATATTTAATCAAGAAAAACAGTTCACTCAATAAGTCATTCTCAAACAGATCATAGACCATACAAACATTTTTGCTTTACTAATTAATATATACTCACATGTTGAATCTTAAGGACAACTTTGATGATTTTGAGGAAGAGTAACATTCCCACATATATAAGCAAAGTGGCACTGAGATTTGTATCAATATTGTGCAAGAGTGGAGGAAATCACAATTAAGTGTTTTCCATAGCTGGAGTTTGCTGGAGCTGGAAAATTAGTTGGAGACAGACTGTAGACAACATTTTACTGAGAACTTGTTCTCCTATCTATAAAAACATAGGTAAGCAGATATTCTCCTGAGGCTACGACATATGCCATTAATCACATTTGTAATTGTATTATAAAAAAAAAAAATAAAATAATCACCATGTGAATCATTGAATGTGAAGATTTCATTTTTTTCCTTTGATCTCCCTTTTCAACATTAGGGCTTAAATTCATGATCTCATAGCATCAGATAAACAACACTAACAACACTTAAGTAAGCAATACTTAAACCAAGATTAAAATGGCACTAAAAAGAGACAGTCTTAGTGTGGGCATGCTGTAAAAATCTGTGATGTCTGTTAAAAAGAAATTAAAATGCTAGGACTATGTATACAGTTAGAGTTATGTAGATATAGTGGTGTTCCACATACTTTTAAGGTCATGATTTCACTACATTTAATAAAAAAGGTGGTGGAGATTGTGCAGTAGGGATCAAAGAGCAGTCTATAATTAAATAATGTTAATTAGTAGAGTTACTGGACAGATACTCTGAACAGTATGAGTTTATATTTGCTTTGAAAGCCAACTGCTCTAAATAAACGTTGTATTCTAGCCTGTCAGTAAATTTCTATTCTTGACTTTGTTTCCCAACCCAAAAATTCTTCTTAAGCAAGACATTTGCTTAAACACATCTGTATATTTTATGGTTTGATCTAAAATCAGCCACAGCGATGTGTTACAATAGCTGTGCCAATGTGGCACATTAGCTGTTTTGTGCTTTGTTCATAGGCAAGATTGCTCGAGCTTGGCATCATTCTTCACTCTTCCAGGAAACCCATGGTTGTGATATTTGAGTGAAAATGAAGTAGTATTTTAGCTCTTCTGATTATTTTTCCCCTTTCAGTGATTGTGCCACTACTTTATTGTAAGAACACAAAGACTAGCAGAAATCATAAACACAGATAGAGAACTGGTAAAAGGCCACCCATTAAAAAAAAAAAAAATCAACAGAGAAATAAAAGTAATAGGATTCAAGGTGCCCTTTTACCCTTTAATTTTCCTCATGACATCGTATGTCATGAATCATCTCTTTAAGAGACACTGATGATGTCAGACAAGAATATTTAGTCACTTTTTTTTTTTTAAGGGGGGCAACCAAAAAAAAAGGGTCATGCATTTAATTTTTAAATTTGGAAAGTATTGCAGAGCTGATCCAAACAAAGCAATAAAGAGGTACAACAAGCCATCAATCCAAATACAGGCTTCAAAGGAAAAAAAACAAAAACAACACAAAACCAAACCAAACCAAAACCAAAGGAAAAGGAGTGTCTTGGTGTTCTAATTTCCCTTGGTGGCATTTTTCTCTCCTTTTCCAAGCACATTATGAGATTATTTTTCTTGTAATTAAATTGTATTAAAAACGGTTTATATAGAACTGGTGAATAAAAGAGAAAAGCAATTAAGCATCGGCCTAACCCATATATTATTAAAATATTTGTCTAATGTTTGTGAGCAGTTCCATCAAAATTTACTCATGTACCTCTGCCTAATGTGAATAACTGGGACAGAGAAGTCAGGCACTGAAGTCTCAGGGAGAGATGGGCTGAACTTCCATCACTGTGTGATAGGAGCACAGTTGTCAATATTACAATGTCCTACACAGACCTCAGCAAAAGTCAGGCAGCACTGTCCTGGAGACAGTACAAATACAGTGACAATACCTTTATAAGGCTTGCACTCTGTATATTCGTGAGATAAAGGAGGCAGAGATTGTACCACTGGTAGTAACAATAACTCGCCAAGAATAGAAATCAGCTTTATGAGCACCATATATGCCATGTTAACTGTCTCATTTTGCTCTTGCTAAACTGTTACAGTCTAGATACTGAAAACTAATTTTCACATAGAAATACCATTGAACTCAAATTATGAGTCTCTGGACATTAATTAAAAGTGCCTACTCCTACCATGCAGCCCTTGCACCATGTTCCATATTTTCACATGAACTTTAGTTCTATAAAAAAACAATAACCTGAGTCTTAAGTGAATCAGGTACTCCATGTACTCCTTCAGTAATCATCTGCCTGTTCAGAGCAATTAACAATACTACTGATGCTTGTTGAAGATGAAAAGAAGACTACCAAGTTTATACTGCTCTCCTCTGGGGTTTTTTTTTTGCGTGCATTTTAAAATTCAATTTTTTTGTTTCTGTTTCCTGGCCTGAAGCTCATAGGGCATCAGTATTTTTAGACTAAGTCACCATTACAGGAAATCCGTTCAAAGATTTTCAAATCCAAAAGGAAGAAATATTTGAAATCTGTTAGGTCTAGGAGAGAACTTCTACATGATTGTTTATTAAATGTAAGCCAGGTCCAGAGATACATCAAAACTGACACTAAAACTGTCACAAAAAAATATGTGAGTACAGCTTTTTTTATAAAAATAATTTTCATATAAGATCTTCAGGTGCCCTTTCTTCTTTCCCAGAGTTCTCTAGGGCCCTAACATTATGGATGAAGATTACTTACCTGGTAGTGAATGAGCACCAGAGACACCTAACTCTACATGTGCTAAAAATTAACTCAGATAAAGACTTCTAAGGTTAGGTGAGGTCAAGTCCACCAATTATTTGTCCTTGACTTGTAAGACCAGCAGATGAAACAGCAGAAAAAAAAAAAATTGTCACTTTTAATTCTACTCCTTTTCACTCTTTTAAGGAGGATTGCAACAACACAATTTTTTCAAGGAAGTTGTTCATTTCTTCCTTAGTAGCCATCTCTCTGGCCTTTCAGGTACAGGTACTTTCTGGGTTTTCAGTACAAGGAAAACAAGTTTTCACTTTCTGTGTATCAAGTTTGCATCTCTTCCATTCTCTCATTTTTCTTTCCAGAGTGTTCTCTTCACTTTAGTGTGTCTTAAGAACTTCACAGAATCATGAAGGGTATGATGCTGTTTTCCATCTGTTGAACCAGTTTCCTTATTCTTCTTTCCTCCTCATTCTGCTGTTTTTTCTTTGTCACCATCCCTGAGTGATTATTCTTGTTTTGCCTCCCTACTATATTAATTCCTTTTACTTTTCCCTTACTTTCCAGAACAAATGAATTTAGGTGACTATGCAGATGAAAATAGCTCCATATTCCAGTGAGTTGCAGAGGAACTTATAACTTCCTGACAACCATCCAGCAGATCAATAGAAAAATTAAAGCCCATGCTTCAACCTTTATGATATTCACCTGAAATTTGGATTATCTGTTTTCAGCAAAGATGAAGAACTGTAAGAAAGGACAGAGAAATGCTTATAGATTTCAACCAGTGACCTGTTGTCTTGCTGGTGGCATTATCCTGTAAAAAGATCCTGGTTCAAGTATTGTTTTAAAATTTGGAAATTGCTGTTCTCTAACTAATTTAGGAGTCTCAAGTTTATCATTACTTGCAAATTTACAGCTGTTCCATCCATCATCAAGTTGCTAATAGGCAGCTGTGAAACTCTCAGGAGCCTGCCATAAGAAATAAGAACAGTAGGTAGCTGCTACAGCTGGAATCCCATTCCACCTCAGGAGCTTAACAACATTCTCAGATGTGTAAATGATCCATTAGTAACCCGAGGGAATTGCTACAAGCTTAAAAAGCTGCCATCAAGGAATGAGATGAACCTTTCCCAATGTGATGAGAAACTGCTGGAACAGAGAATCTCTGTACACCAAATCTGTAGCACACAGGTCAGGAGAATATGTGCAAACAAATAACAAAGATGAAAAGCCACTGAAATTTGATGGTCTGTTCTCCTGTATGACAATTTTTCTGGGCTCTGTCTTATCTTTGTCTTTTCTTCTAAATCTTAGAGTGTTTATAACATCTCGGTTGTTGCTTTTACTGCAGAATAACCATTCAGTCAAGCACATGAGCCATGGTAGCTTCCCTCTGACTTTCTTTTTCTGGCCTGGCTCAAAGCCTGTTTGATCTTCCTGTTGTCCTTAATGCATTTAGTCATTTCCCTTCTTCTTGGCAGCCAGTTTCTCCCTGGCCCCCATGGTTGTTCTTCACTGCTCATTTCTCTAACTGCTCTGTCAGCAGCACCACTGGCAGCTCTGTTTCCTCATTATCAGCCATTATATCAGGACTCCCCCTTTTCCATGTTTACTTTCTCATTTATTTATATGGATTTTTGTCTGCCATGCCTAGACTACCTAGAATTTAAACTTCCATGCTCCAGAGCTTTTAGAGTTATGATATCACTCATACTGTTCTTATCTAGAATATCTCATCTAGAATACCATGTCTGTTAAATCCAATATAATCAAGGTAAGTTGTCTACACTACTTTCTTTAGTAATCACAGCTAACCATTCTCTTGTGCTGCTTGACCACTGTATAACTAGCTTAAAATAACTTAAGACTTTTTTCTAAATTCACCATCATCCATGCTGGAGCAAATTCAGCCCCTTCTTTCTCCACAGCACTCTAACCCATTATCTTCCTATCATCTATATGTATTTTAATATACATCTTTTCAGTTTAATAAGCCCCCCAAGATTTCTGTAGTAGCCATTTCCTCTGCTGATGCACTCATCATTCCAGCATCTCTTCCTACCTTCTAGTCCATATATCACATAGCCATTTCCAACTTCTTTTTCAAAGTGTGTATTCCTTGTTGTTTTCTTATCACTTTATATTTTTCACCCTTGTTCACTGTCCCCATGCTTGTTTCATGAGTTCATAAACATATTGTTGGCAAACCAGACTGCCTAGTTTCATGCAATCACTTTTAAAATTCTCACCTACAAATTAAAAAAAAAAAAAAAAAAAAAAAAAAAAAAAAAAAAAAAAAAA
>NW_020799092.1:72114914-72139110 GCF_003259725.1 Athene cunicularia
GGGGGGGAAGAAAAAAACCTTCTCTCTTTTAAAAAAGACACAGACATAGTCAGATCATATAATCTGATCTTGTCTGGTTGTTATTCTGGATGTCTGCAATACCCAAGACTGCACTTTCACTTCCTAAACACTCTTCCATGGGCTGAATGCCGTTGATGACTCAACATCACCTTCAGAAACTACAACTATTGTTCTCTGAGGGGTTTAGTTCCTGTTCTTTTAATTTTTGTTGGATAATTGTATTGTGGTTTTATTTTCTAACTGATCCAACAGCAATGTTGGCAAATAATTGCTTTTCAATCATGAAGTGTAAACATCACTGATAAAATAAGAAATTTGTGTTATCTAGACTGTTTAAAGTGCCATTATTTTACATGCCTCCACTTATTTTATTTATCTTATCTTTTATTTATGGAGTGAATAAATTACAGAGGCTACTTCACCACCAAGTAAAATACAATCAAGGTGTGATTGATTTGTCTAAATGTTGATGACTGCATCTAAGCTAATCCCCATTAGAGTCAGTTCAAAGAAGCAGTCGTGTCAGTCACTATTCATTTCCTTGTAAATCGGATATCTAAAACAGATCAATGTGCCCTTTTTCCTGTATTTGTAAAACAAGCATGGAATGATTATTTCTAATGTAGTTAGGTTCACTATACACATGTAATATTTGCTGATAAAAATCTTATCTTTATAATTTAACCTTTTATTGTCACTGTGGGCCTAACTGTTCACTAGCAACAACTATAAGGATATATCTAACTGTCGCTTCCTCCGAGACCTTATTTTCTGCATAAAACCTTTCAAGAAAACCACATGACTGATCAAGTGAAAGAAGTCCAGCCATCATTTAGCTTCTCTTTGACCCAAATACACTTGGTAATTATGACAGAAAATGTAACCAAACTGTGCAGGAGTGTCCAAAAGCCATTAAAAAGAAACCATAGGACAACCCTTTACTGAATCAGAGGGTTGAGGTATATCTAGATGTTTCTATTTTCCTTTTCTTTAACAAAAACTGCCTTTCTGCTTCACAATCTAGTATCACTAGTGACCCAGATCTCAGAAATACATATTATCCAGGAAGGAGGGCTTTTCTTTCTCCTCTCTCATCTGTAAGTAATTGCCAAAGATGAATTCCCAATAGTCATGTAAGTATGAATCATAAGTGATTCTGTCATTTGCTGATGAGTTGCACTCTATATGTTCACCCAAAATCCAGGTTAGCTCTGAGACTAAAAAAAAAAATATATTGTAGAGGAAGACAGAACATATTCTTGTAGCAAGTTTTAGTGGAATTATGCCCAGGCTGCTTAGAAGGCCAGTATTTGCTGAAGATTAAGGCAGAATTCCTTCATCTATGACCATATAATGCTCATATGGTAGACTACAAAACTGGCAACTACCAAAAACAATATTTCTAAAGGTAATTTGCCACTGCACATGCTTAATTCCCTTATCTTTAAATCCCTAAAACATCTCAATGTTCTGATTTTCTTTCCATCTCTACATTCACCTTGACATCAGATATATTGGTGATTTAATGTAGACTTAGTGTGAGTTGAAAATGCAGTAAATCATGGTACTGCTCTGAAACTTGTTCAATAAAGCATGTCTGTTCCACCGACATAGGGGATTTTTAAAGGAACTTGAAAGGAACTTCTTCTTTGACATGTTTTACTTCATTCAGCTCACCAGAGTAGTGGAGTTAATGATGTCTTGCTGCAAAGGGGAAAAGGAGATAGACTGCCCATGCCATGTCATCTGTCCAGAAAAAAATAAAAATAGGAGGTTCAGTTGTAAAAATAAGCAGCATAATTTGCTCCTCTGGTTAAAGGAAGATACTGAGCATTATTCATCTACAGGAAGAAGAGGTGAAAGGGGAATGTAAATCTTAGATACATAATAGTATGCTATGGCACACCAAGTCCGATATTTGTGCTAAAAAGCTAAAAATGTCTGAACTTTGCTGAGAAACCACTTCCTTCTAAAGAGATCTTTTGTTCAATAATTCTTAATTTATTTTCTATTATATTTCCTGTAACCTTGAAGCATTTGCAACTCTATCTCTTATATGCTAATGTTTCATTCCACTGTTTCAGTGTCATCAGTATCTGCTCATATGGATCCCTCCTTCCAACATAGTTAAATTAATTGCAAATATGATTAAAAAAAATCTTTTAATGAAGATTAATTAGCAGCAGTGGAGGGAGAATGAGAAAGAGATCTTCAGCCTCTGATCTATCCGTATCAGTAACAACCATCTTCACAAACCATCTTCACAAATGATTCCTTCACTTAATGAAAGAAGTGTACAAAAGCTAATAGATTCCATCAATGCAATGGATTTTGAGTGAGAAATATCTTGTAACAGAAAACTGAAGGTTTTGCATTAATATTAAGAAATTTTGCCTATGATGCTAAGGACCTTGTTATTCAGAGTTCAGAGGAGTAGGTACTTCTGAAGGCTCTTCTTTTTATAGTCTGCCTGTTACTGAAGCCATCATTTTAAAAACTTATACTTCTGAAAAGTAATTCAAATAAGTGCCTAAATGTGAATCTAAGAGTCTATTTTAGACATCTGGTTTTGAAAATATTGGTTCAAAAGTTTCACACTTGTTGATTGGTGTCTAACTCAGAGAGAGATTTATTTGTCAACACAACACACATTCTCTGAACTTCCTGTACTGTTTTCAAATAGAAAAACATGTTTTCAAAATTATCTTTGTAATTGAGCATGTAATTTCCATTAAAATGAATAGGAGTGGCGTGTCCAAACCATGAAGCATAGAACTCCAAGGCACTTACTTCCTTGATCATCAAGACCAGAGCTTTTTTATTACAGACAACAACATCATACAGTTCTTTCCATCAACATATTAAAAATAGACCTGTTTCATGCCACCACAATCTTATTAAAGTTATCATGAAATCTCACTGTGCTAGCAGTTGCAAATTTTCTTTTGATGTCTGGCCTAACCTTTTCATATTCACCCATTCTGTGTTCCGTCCACCTCTCTTTATAGCATGTTACTTTTCTCCTGATGCACTTAAATAAGAACATCTATTTAGACATATTTAGGCAAATTTTAGACAAATGAAAAAATATTGGATCCAAAGTGCTGATTTTAGAGGGCTGAATTCTTAGCTGGAAACACTGTGACTGTGACAGGTGAGAGCTTCAGACATTTTCCATGAAGAGAGCATGAGGGAAGCCTTTCAAAAAACCTATTTCCATTGTTTTGATTAAAAGGCAGTTTGCTCTCCTAACAGCAGTGTCCTCAGGTAATAAAAAGCAAAGCCCTTCTTCAGTTGTCACCTATACTACTAGTGACTCTGTGCATAAGGTGATCTCTGTGTTAGTTTGGGGTTATTATGAGGCGTAGTATTCTAAAGAGAGTAGGAAAACTTGATTCTTGAAAACACTCATTTCACTTGAGCCATAATCACTCAGGTGACACTTATGACCATCCACAATATAATGCTTCATGTGAGTATGCAAGGAGAAGGAGAGCTGGAGAAATTCAGAATTATATGGCCCATTTTGTATACCTTTTGGAAAACAATGATGTTATGCATTTATAACAGCATTATGATTGCTGTAAGATGATTTAGTAATTCTGATTACCTTAAGAAATAAGACTTTTGCAACCAGGTAATCTATTAAATTGTCTGTCTGGTAAGTACTGAACACCATGTAATTCCAACTTCATTGCCTAATTTCAATCTCAATCAAAAAGAGTAGAAGATTCAAAAATAATTACATTTATGGAAGTTTTGTGAAAATTTGGAGCATATTAGAAAAGAAAAGGAGAGAGTGTCTCCATGAAGGAAATGCAGACAAAATTTAGCTGTTACCCAACCCCTCTGGAAGTAGCTGTATGCCTACTCATGCTGAGTATCATCCAACTCATCTGATTAAACATGCATGTCTGTAGGTCAGGACTAAGCCCTCTACGTATGTTAGTCTATGCTAGGGGTGGGCCGACCCTACTACATGTGCCTTTTGGCTGATTGGGGGGGGCTCATATTCCACATGAATAGCATCACCCCTATCTTGGAGAAGGATGTAAATCCATAGGGGATCAGGTTTCTACTGCTTATGGAGCAACAAAAAAATCCTGTTATGAGGTCTGAAATACATTAATCATTCCTACTAATGAGCAAGACTAGGTGACTTAGATGGACTAGATGATCTAATGGTATTTCCCATCCTTAAGTAATAGGATTACAATAAGGCAACTGTACTGTACTGGGTTAGACACTGGTGATATTAACTAGAGAGGACAAAACAAATGTCTCAAGGTTTCAGGCCATTCTTAATTTCAAATTACTCAGTATCATAGGTAGATTCTTCAGGCTATAAATGGCAGCTGAGGAACCCAAATTACTTCCAGAATTTACCACATATAGGCATATAAAAATAAAGCTTGCTTTTTCCCCTTTCAAGTGTTTTCACAGCCATTATTATATAGTTAGGTGAAAGATCCTTTATATGTAGACACTGAACTATCACTGATGGGCCCCAAAGACTTGCTTCCTTATGGCCTTCTTAGAGGCTAACACCCTGTGAATAGCTAAGAAAAAGTAACCCCATTTCCTAATGATTCTTTTTAAAATGAAGAATCTTGGAGGGATGTTTTGAAAATATGGAATCAAAAGAGAGCTAATCTGCGCTTTAATGATAGTGGCAGTAGCTGCTAGAAGTTATTCTCTCAAGATGTGTTTTATACTATGATGAAGACCCAAAACTGAAGATTTAAGTCATTGCCAGAAATCTTTCAGAAAAATATTACCTGCTTAAAGAAATCAAATAGCTACTGCTGCAAGTTTACCTTTTGAAAAATATAGGAACATTTGAAAGTATACCTCTACCTATTTATTCCCCAGCTTTCAAGTGATCCCAGGTTTCAAAGTTTCACCTTCTACAGCAAGGGGAAATTTCCCAGCACTGCCTATCATACCTCTATCTGGTTGCAAAAAAAGACCCTCATGATATAAGGATAACTTAGATAAGCTTAGATAGTCTGAATTTGGCAAACATTATAACTATTGGTATTTTTTTAATTTGCCCTTTCACATCATTGTGTAGCATGAAGCTAATTACACTACATTGAGCTATCATTCAGATAAAAACACTAAGGAAATTCACCGGAAACATTTTTGTGTGTGGTTACATCATTGACGTCAATTCAGAAGTTCTGTGTATCTCAAGAACAGATGTCAGTTTTCAAATGTTTTGTATTATAAATAAATTAGCTTTTGACCTGAGTAATGAGATAGCTGTGCTTTGGCTGTAAATACAATTACTTATGGCTAAACAACTGCAAATTTCCAGCTCTGAGACGTGTTGACTTACGGAAATGCATGACAAAAGTTAAAAAAAAAAAAAGACAGAGACAAAAAATGTTGTTTTGAAGATACAAAGTGTATTACTGAGAATTAGAATAAATAGATTGGAATAATCCATTTAATCAACATACTGAGAAGAAGTATGAATGAAGATATATTAAGATGTAATGAATGAAATCTTAGTAATTTCTCATTTTATTTTACATTTTTAGATCTTTGGAGTCTGATCATAGGCTAAGAAAAATTAATTTCAAAAACACCCAGCAAAACAAAACTCTAAAACTTAAAAACTGAAATGAAGTGATCCAGTCTAGAAATACGGTTTTCTGACAAAACTCCCTCTTTGGCTTGAGAGCTGAGGCAATGCTGCTTTGCTGTCACTTATTCAGGTGAGTTTTTTTCACAGATTTTAAAGGAGTAATTAGGTGGCACAGCAAGCTGCAGTTGCCCCAACAGAAGGAGCTTTGATCAGTTCAGTCAAGGCTCAGGATCTGGTTCACAAAGTCTCACTGAAATATATCAGTCTGATCTTCTAGACTTGCAATGCAAAATTTGGATTGAAGTGAGGAACAATGTCCAAAACTGATATAAAGAAAGCCACCACTTATTCAGTGTCCAAATCTGAATGGGATCAAAATAATTGGCCTAACTCCATGCATGCCATCTCAAAACCAAGTAAAAAACTGTTACCATAAAGTTATTTTAAGGTGTAAGTGACGCTAACACCTCATTACCGACTGGCAGTCTTTCCAAATGGACCTGTTTAGTCCTTTCTTCTACTTCTGTCTTGAAACCTTATAAAGCGGATTGTCTATTCTTAAATTTCATGACACTGATGACAAAACTGTCTCTTTAGTTCATTTTCCTTACATTCATTTTACCAATTCTGAAGATTTTTACCAATGAAAAGAAAATACAGTGAGTGAATTTGCACCCTCCTTTTCCACAGTAGGCTTGACTTTTGCAAA
This sequence comes from Athene cunicularia, assembly GCF_003259725.1. Classification (NCBI taxonomy): domain Eukaryota; kingdom Metazoa; phylum Chordata; class Aves; order Strigiformes; family Strigidae; genus Athene; species Athene cunicularia. Next base: position 72,121,238 of record NW_020799092.1, read on the forward strand.
AGATTTATCCTGGAATATGATGAATTTGTTGGCTTTGGGTGCTTTGATGTGCTCATTTTTTCTTTCTTCAGTGACTTCACAAGGGTCTAGCAGAGAAATGAACTAAATGTTGAGAAAATACATTATTCTTAAAACAGTTATCTATCTAGAGGAAATGCTCTAAATATAATTAGTAGCACTACTACAAATATTTTACTAAAAATGTTTTTCTCTGAAAACAGCTGTTTCAAGAAGATATGGCTTTTTTTTTTTTTTTTTTTTTTTTTTTTTTTGGTGTGTTTTGTTTTCGCAAAACTGAAAAACTAAATACAGATATAACACATCAGAAACACTCCTTAAGAACAGGAAATTCTTTGTACATCTGCCTAAAATATGGAATTGGATTTTTTTCAGTTAAATATGAACTTAAAAAAAAAAAAAAAGTGATGTATTTTCAGCACTGTTTTCCCCTCTCTTTCAGAAATGCTTTTTAAGACCAGTTCCCAAATATCTCTCCATTATGGATTTAAGCCAAGGATTCAGTGGTGGCCATTCAGAAAAGTGAAAGCTGTCTCGGCAAATCTGTGTTGGCACAGGATTTGAGAGATTTTTCTCTCTCTTGTCCTGGAGACAATTAGCTTCTCTTTGCTTCAGTTCTACTTCTGGAATAGAAGTGGAGATGTAGAGATCTGTAAACTCAAGTATTGATAGGATTGTAACAGCCCTACATAATACTATGATTTGCTAAAAGCATCATTTTATTGTTAATGGATATCCCAGTGCAGACTCTAAACCCAAACCCACCATCCCCTGATGATTATTTACCATGATTAATCCTGGAGGAGCTGAAACTCTTGAAGTGCTTGAGGATCTAGATTAATTCCAAAGTATCCTGAACACCTTGCACTACATTCTTGTTATGTTCAGTGCCTGAACCGCTCAGTGGCAGACTAGCACTTGATGGAGGCACAGAGACTGCACTTGCACGATTCCATGCATAAGCAAAAGTAGTTTAAAGTACACAAATTCAGGGTCTATACATAAGAGAAGCCACCTCAGTATAAAACTGATTGTGAAACATGCTGAAGAAATGGAGTGGAAGGTTTTGTTTCCTGAACAAGTATTACACAATTTTAGCTTGCCAAGGTTAGAGTGTCTCTGTATCATGCTCCATCAAACAGTGTGAATGTCCCTAAGCCCTGTATAAGCTTTATCCGTGAGGTCTCCTTCATATAGAACAGAAAGATTTGGAAACTATGAAGCATTTCATAGTCAGAGTCAGCAGCTCTGTTAGTGGTACTCTTTATAACTGAATTGTTAGAAATAATAAAGGGAAAATTCAGTGTTCTTTTGTTTTGTTTGCAAGCTTTTGGTTGCTTTTGGAAACTCTACAGCCTAGTGTTCATAGATTCTTATTAAAAGTGCTAGGAAAACTCAAAGGGAAAAACAAAACAAAACAAAACAAAACAACCAACAAATAGAGCTTAAACTTGGAGTGCCATCTGGACCTTACTTCAGTAGGAATGCTATCTTATTCATATAGAGAAGAAATTAATAGTGACAATGCATAATATATATTAACCCTTGGAAAATCCCTTTGCAGAGTATATGGAACTGACATTGATTAAAGCAGAAATCCCACATGTGTTTTTGTCCTGTTCTAAATTATTCAGGTCCTGGCAAGACAGTGCTTCATGCACATCCAAAAATAAATAAATCTTTGACAAACCAATAGTTTTCTGTATTTTGAAGAAGAAAAAGAGAAATTATATGTCCATCCAAAAAAATTAGAAAAATTAATTTATTGTTGGTTGGGAGAAGACTTGTTCCTTTCTGGAAAACAGAAGGATTTGCCTTGTTATCTTAATAAATTCCAAACCTTTTGAAATGTCAGAAACACAGAGGGCTGCACTCTTTTTTTTTTTTTTTTGTTAATCTATTTTAACTTTCCTGCCTGGACTACCTTTACAGAACTCTATAATTTATATTGTTAAGCACCCACTTATTTCCACTGAGGAAGGATAAAGATCCTTAGGAGACAGACACTAGGTAGACCTAAAGATTAACCATAAACCTGGAATAAAGGTTACACTTCTTTGATAGGAAACTGCACAATGAACACTGACCAACACTTCCCCAATAGCTCTTCTCTCACCTTCTTCTGTACAATGCATGTCTTTGCTTTTTCTCATTATTTTAACTCTGCATCATTCTCATCAATTCATTTCTTCAAGGTGTTTCAAAAAATATTAATGACCAAATAGTGTGGAATCACAAATTTCTGTAACCAGTGTAACATTTCATAGATCCAAATAAGATTGTGATTCCACTTAATAGAAGACAATCATCTGCCCTGGCCTACCTGTAGTCTAATAGAGGGGTCAGTCAGAGGGTAGCACTACAGCTGCATGATGTATGAATGGTCTATATGTGAGGAATGGGCATGAAATGATGAGATGTTTTGCCAAATATCTTACAGGATATTTGTGGCTGAACCATGCATACTGCATGCGATTAGTCTGACCACACAGTGAGGTCTACAATGTGAAAGTGTGTACCTGTTTTTTATAGTCAGTAGACAGCAGTAGGCATTGGTAGGGTGAAAGTCATCTCATCCTCAAAGGAGACATCTAAACATTAGGTAGAAAGTGTCTAAAAACCACATCCTTGATGCATCATAGACAGAAAGCCAGGTACTGAGCTCAGCAGCAGACATCTAGAATATAGGCGCACAAAGTTAGGCAACATGGATCCCACCTTGTGCTTTTGTATTATAAGACTACTCAACTTTTATTTGGTGCTTCTTTGAAAGAAAAGGAATTATTCTCATCTTAAAGATGAGAAATAGGAGTGACAAAGAAAATAAATTAAAAGAAGAAATTATGAGTTCTACTGTAACTTCTTTGTAGACAACAAGTATTTGAATGAGGCCCAGAACCCTGACTGAGCAGTGAAAAAGCAAAATTAGACACCTCAGAAAGGAGTCAAAACAGCTAAATGGCATTTAGACCTTTTCCAGAAAGTACGCATCCTTTAATCTTTTTTTGTGAAAAATTAGCAATGACCACTCCCTTCTTGGAATATATTGAATATTAGAAAGAGACCCCTACATTCTCGGTGACTCAGTCCTCTACACAAGGCTCAGGCTCTCTCAAATGCTATTTCCTTGCACTTTCCTTGGAAAGTAAGAGTTATATTTGTAATGTCACGAGTCTTCATCCATGCTCCAAATATTTTGCAGGCATTCAGAAATCTCTTACATAAAAATCTCTGCAGCAGTATAATGTTTAACTTTTAACAAAAGTCCCTTCAAGTGAAAAAACCACTTAAATCCTACCAAATACCTACCATCTCCATTACCCTTAACCCTCCCTTGCTTCACAGTTCCCTCATAACAACACAATTTTATTCTATGTCATAAAGCTGCTATTTCTTTTGTTATTTTCTGTCTCTTTTTTCTCTGTATCAGAAGCTTTAGGTGAAGTTGACATCTTTGGACTATAGGCAGTTGAGGATGTGGCATCTAATTAAAACATTGCATTACACAAGCTGTGACATTCCACAATAACATTTTATGACTGAATGCACAGAGCAGAAGTGTTATTACCTGTAACATCTTCATTTTCTTGTTTTAAGTGTGAAGGAAGAGGTTGTGGTAGCAGCTGATAGCAAGAAAAAAGGAGGTAAATCCCCCAAGTACTTCACACACAACTGGTGCCCCTTGCTGTGTAGAATTGTTATGACATAGGTGTTGTCAGGTTGTTGGCAAAAGGCTCTGTAAAACATCTCACAGGACTCCTAATCTAATAGCCTGACACTGAGTAGTGCTTTACTTCAGGGATGCTCATATTAATAGAGGATATGAACTGAGCTTGAGAAAAGGGCTTGGAAATTGGCCCTATGAGAGGGATCTAGTCTCCTGAACATGAGTTACTCTGATCCTGAGATCCCTGACCTGGTTCCCTGCCATGGGTACCTGTCCTTCCTAGTTTCCTGTTTCAAGAGACTGTTACAGGATTCCCAGTTTTGCTGTTTTGAAGGAAGGTTATCACCAAGAAACTGATCAAGGGAATAGGTGTGTATATATATATATATATATATATATATATATTTAAAAGCTAATAGTTTCACCATATATTTAAAGGAACAGAGAATCATCAAGCAACAAGTGATGGTGGGGTTTTTTTTAAATTATTTTTTCTGTTTTGTTTCTGTGTTTATTTTCTAAAACACTCTTGTCTTTATACAATATATTATATGAAAAGTATGAATCTCCTAATGTAACAAGATTCTCAGTGTTTTATATTATCTTTTTTTACAGGCATGTAAGAAAACCTGCAGTCCTCTGCAGGTTTTCTTACATGGAATATGAAATATGGGACTTAGAATAAAAAAGCAGCTGTAGGCAACTTCCAGCCATGTGGAGTCCTAATGACCAAATATTCAGTGTTCTCAAGGTTTTCCTTTAAATAGATTTTAATTAAGTAACTAATTTGAAGAATAAACATGAAAAAGCACTTTTTCTAAGGGGTATTAAATTTTGGAAGAGACTAGAACAAAAATATTTTTCTTGAAAAAAAAAAAAATTAAAATTCAGTAGAAACTTTTATGATTCCTGGCAGAGAAACAAGATTTGGAGCTAAGCTTTGCTCACGGCTCAAATCAAACCAAATGCTCGGCCTTTCTAACTTTCAGAAAACTTTGGCTAAGTTTCCACTATGTGCCTCAATTTTGCCAAAGATGTAGATACCTAAACTTAGTTAACTAAAAATATTTTTCCAAGGACACAGAAACCAAAAGTCTGTCCATATATCATGGCTGAACATCACCCAACTTGCCTTTCTCGGCTTCATACTATTTGCAGAATAAACAGTTAGAATTAGAAGTGTCTGTAGATTAGACTGTATATCTAAGCACTGTTTTTTTGAATTTACATATTAAAAGCCCAGAGTTGATCTGAATTCAAAATATGCAATGGAGCAATCAAATTATCCTTTCAGCTTTCTTTTTCTGTCAGAAATCTACACACATAGGAAAACCAATGGCCTAGCGCTAAAAACTGAAATTCTTTTTCTGCAGTTTATAGGAAGTTTCAATGGCTTTATATCCTGATAATCTGAAATGGGAAAGCCAAAAGATTGCTGAATTGTTACTTCAAAATTAAACTGATGAACAGGAGTTGTAAGTCCTGATGCAGCTAACCATGGCCTTCAGACAAAGCTATAAACACTTATACCAATAAGGGTTATCTTCCTGTTAAACTGGATCACCATCAATTAAGCTCTCAAATCCTTTTTTTCTTTCCCTATCCATGCCTACTTCTTTCCTTTTATATTCTCTGGCATAAAGTCCCAATCCTCAGTCCCAATTCAGTGCCTAGGGCACTGTTTTGCTCTGAAGGATGGCTTCCACTTTTAATGACTGATTCTGCTTCTCATGATACAGGTATCATGCTGATACTGCTAGAGGATTAAAGCAGAAACTGTTTGGCTAGATTTAATTTAGTAACAGCTTTTTGGCTTTTACATCAACACCAAAGTACTTAGAGCAATTGAGATGTCACTCACAATTTTGTGACTTGCATTCACTTCCAGGAGTGCTGCCTCCAGCACTGAGATGATCGTTTCCAAACCTTGCCTTGTGGAAACCTACATCAGTGATTTGCAGCAACATAAACCTGCTTGTGAGGCTGTACCCATCATATCTCTGGGATGTGGCTGGTCTGCTCATGTGTGCGTCCCAGCCTGTACCAGTGTTACTGATTGTTACTGATTCGTTACTAATTTGAGATTATATTAATGATTTATTTTGTGATTTTGACAAGGAATGATTAGGCCTAATCAATTCAATCGAATTTTACAGGAGTATCAGTTTTATAAAAATATATTTGTGTAATCTTTTAAGTAGTTGTAGAAATACTGTATTTATTATAGAGCAACCATACAACCAGTTATGCTGCTACAAAGTCCTTTCTGAAGTCCCAGGCTAATGCCACATAGGCTAGTAATAATTATTAACTAGATTTCTATTCAAAGAATAAGACTCATGATGATGTACCATTGTTAGAGTGTTTGGTACGGAGGATTTATTGCCCTGTAGACCAGGTGTTCTTAAAGATACATTGTGAAAGGGCCTCGAAGCATAACATTGAAATGTGAGCCAGAGTCCTTGAGTCAAGGACATTGGAGGGTCTTTCGAGTCAGTGGTCCGTGGTGGTCGTAAAAGCAGCCCCCTGACTCAATTCAGCACTCAAGTGCACATGACAGGAAAGAGGTAGGAATAAGAAAATTACTTATGGGAGTTATCATGTTTATGTATGAGAACTTGTTTATTATGTATTACTGTATCCTGGATAATCAGCATGCTACACGAGTCGGGTGGGTGCTGTTGCTGAGATGACTCTCCTGAGCACTTGGCCGTTAATAAAGGAGTGTCTGCTTATCTATGTCACATTCATGTTGAAAAGTTCTTTTATCCCATCTTGGTACCACCAGGCTCACAGCAGCCTTGATCTTAGTGTGTTCCTGATCTCACCACACACACAGACATGAAAGGGTTGCTTGGATCTCTCTACGTGACTAAGCTCTTTTGGGCTGGAAAAGCCACGTTTGTACAGTTCCTGCCTGCAAACAAAATTGTCCCATCTCTGGACTGCAGAATGGTGTGAAGACTTCTCATCCATTTTATCTACTCCTGTACTTCCTAGGGCAAACTGTTTTGGCTGAAGGTGTGGAGGTTGGATAGATTCTAATCAGGTTTCTTAGCAGTGATTGGGACACTGGGTATGACACTCAGAGCCCCAGACTTATAATAAATGTACCAATTTGAAGGTGATGTGTATGGCCTTGTCCATTTATGTTAAAGAAAATATTTAATATAATCCTACATACACAGCTCTCGTAAGCTTGCACTACAGTTTGCTTGAAGTCAACAACATATCAGTGTGGATGTCACACACAAGTATTTATTCCTACCATACACATCTGAAGTGACTTGGGTGAGCTGACTGCTTAACCTTTTCCATTCATAATACCTGGGGAAGGTGAATGGACTGAGTCTGTGCCACAACACTTTAATATCATCTCAAGCTCTTCTTGTTAAGACTTTTTGGCAGACTCTAAGTTCAGCCTCCGGCCCAAACAGTTCTGTTAGGAAGATTTCTGTGAGTGCAATTGATGTATGTATTGTCAGCACAAAGATAAAGTAGGAGGCACCTGCCTCCCCTCAGTTAAATGGAAATAGGCAGGGAGTTCATTGTCAGCACCGAGTGTAAAATGAGAGAAGCTACACTCCTATGCAAAATGTGAGAAAATAGAAAAGGAATGGTTAACCATGTAGAAATGCCAACAAATTCTCTGATTTTATCCCAGATGAGTTGAGAATATGAACTAAGAGGATAACCCATACATTTTAAAGTCAGAGAGTGTATTATAATCTTTTGGGACAGTCACCTGCATTACATAGGTTGCACTTGTGCAACATGGTCATGTATATTCACATGGCTAGATTTTGGCCCATTTTTGTCAAGGTTTCTCTGTTTTCTTCCCTTAAGCTGAATGTAATTAGAGATGGGATCAAGGTTGTGAAGCACAGAGTTACATCTAATGTACCTCACAACCAAGGGGCTCTGCAATTAACATTTGCAGCTGGACCATACACAGGCCTCATTTTTTAATTCATTCTAACTTCACAAAGTAACTAGAGAATTGTTCCACAGTAAGAATTTGGCTGCTGCTACATGCCTGGCGAAACAGCCTTATCCCTGCAGCCCCACTATGAAGGTGTATTGTTAGCCAAGGCCTTAGCCTATGGTGACCCATAGCTAAAGGCTTGGGGAAATTTGCATCTAATCTAGGACAACGATTTTTTAATTATTTATTTTACCATGTAAGATTTTTGCCTGAACTAGTCTCCCCATTTAACTCCTGCTTCTCATTAACCACAATTAAAATAGCAAAATCTTTGCGGTTGTGAGACCCAGAATAACTGCTTCTGACCTACAGCAGCCCTGTGGTGATTCGGGTTATATTACAAGAATGCTGAAGTGACTGAGACCTCTGTTGTTCTACACAGATGGTATTTTGGTTACAGATGAGATATGGCCCTCAGGTAGGAGAATTTCCCCCCTTTCTAATCTGCATAAAGCAGTCCTCTTCTGATATACTCTACAGCAAACACTTCAGTCGAAACTATAATTACAAAGGATGTTTTTATGAGGCTGCAGAAGTTATTGATGTTATAGACATGAGAAGCATCTAATGAACACCGACTTCTTGTTGGCAATGGCTTGTGAGAGCTCAGCCATGCAAAAATCTCACACCCATCATTTCTAAGTCCTACACCAGTGTTTTTCCACTGCTAGGAGTAGTTTGCTCTACTGTTATAGTTGGGAAACATAGTAGCAATGTCATAAACCTGTCAGCGTAGACACAAAACAGGAAGGAGATAAAGACCTTGTCTAAAACTGGAGAGAAAATATAACATTTCCATTTTGCACAGGTTGAATTAAACAATTAGTGTTATATTCAAAAGCACTAAGCTAGTGCAAGGGTAATAAACACTTTTTGTTATATACATATGCATCCTTTTTTCCCCTGTGGGCAGGAGAAATTCTCAGGATAAAACTGGAAGGGAAAGTGAAATGTCCACCCTACACAGCACTTAAGTAGTCTAATGGGGATAAAGTCTTAACCAAGAGAGGCAGAAGTTACCTCTTGGCCTGGAAAGACAATAAGGAAGGTAAAGTATCAACAAATCCCACAAGAGGTAACTTGCTTTTATCAGGACCAACATCTAACAGATTAGCAGTAACCATCCTTCCAAAAAGATGCCTAGGAAAGTTATTATAGACTCATACTTGTTGCTACAGTCCTTTCTAGCTTAAATAATATCATGTTGGGGTTTTTGGTTTGTTTTTTCTGGGCTTGAGTTTTCTTTTGGTTTTTGTTTTTAACCGAGAATGCCCCTTCTTCCCTAGTGTGTGGTGGAAACAGCAGAAAAGAAGCTCGTCCTGATTTTTGGTGACTTCACTAAGAAGATAGGAGAGACACTCAAGTTCCCATGCTGACTATGAACACTCTTATGCTGTTATTTCACCATAAGCAGAATCATCAGCAAACTGAAGTTTAAAACACATCTCCAAACTGATGAGATACTTGATGACACATTTTACCTAGCACTGGCATTTACAAGGAAATGCAAAGGAATAACTACCAAAGGAATGATGAAATGCAGGTACCGGAACTTGTAGCAGTGATCTCAGAAGTGTACAAAAGAAATTAGTTTCATTTTTTCTATTATTGTTATTATCATCATTATTGTTATTATTATTATTATCTTAATTAATGAACTTTCAAGAAGGGTGCATGCCCTGGCCTTAAATCCAACCTCAATTTCTCTTATGCAAGAACATGCATTCCACAAAGAGAAAGAAGCAAATTATGTACTTTAAAGCTAGTCCCATGTCTAATGTAAGAAATTTTTTTGTTTAGATAATTCAACAAGTCACACGAGCTTTCCACTGAAGTCAGCAGGACAGCTCACACAAGATGCTCATGTGCCCTAAATTTGCAAGATACTGATCTCATACATTCTTTATTTATTTATGTATTGTTATGACATTCTTGTTTCCGTCTCATATTTGTATCTTCCTTGTACTTTAAACAAAGACTCTCTTCACTATATGTCTATGATTTTGCATAGAGGGCAAGACAAGTATCGAGTTTCAGCATGGACTAGAGTAAGAAAAATCTATCAATCCATTTTCATCGGTCTCAGTAAAAAATAATGTCACCAATAGAAAAAGAAAGTCATGTGTGTCTTACGTTACCCCACATTCATCTTTCTAGCACTGATTGTAAATGCTGCTCTGTAGTTATGAAATATATTAATTTATGTGTTAGAAAAGTGTTCTAAGAAACTTTATGAGTCACTGAATAGCTTACAGTTTGTTTTGATTGCAGGGGCATATGTTTTTGTGACAGGCAACATACTACCAAACACAGCTGTTCAAAAACCAGTGTACAATGTGCAGGTATATGAAGGACAAAAAAGAAAAAAAAAAAAAAAAAAAAGATAAAAGAATCTTTAAAAGCTTTAAAAGGCTTTAAAGACTTTAAAAGCTAAGAAACCAAGCTACTGAACAAAAGAGAACCTCAAACTTACCCATTAATTTTTTTGTTAAAGCCATTTTGCTTTTACTGGATTAAAGTACTACAACACCAATCAGTGTGAGAGAAAATTTAGCCAATAACTGGTCCTTCCAATTTGCATAGAGAATAGACAATAAAGGTACAAACATCGTCTGGAGTTTGATATATGTTTTTTTTTTTCAATTGATTAACTGTCATTAAATCAATTGTACCTGGTATTATTCTGCAGTGATTCTGTCCAACAGTGGTTTAACTCCATATATTGCTTATTTATGAATGTGACAGTTTACATTTCAGAAGCAGTATCTTCTCTGGTATGGAGGTAGGAGTCAGACCCAAATTTTAGGGCATGACATGGAATAATTCTCCAATACCATGATCTTTTGATCAGTAAATCCAAGAAGATCCACCGATGCTTTTAAACAACATACTCCCCATTCTTCCTTTCAAGGTTTTCCCCCAGCTTCCAAAAGAGCAGAGGGACTAGAGGTCATTCTGGTTATTCTTTCACACCACATGAATGTGTCCTAAGTTTTATGGACTATTAGATTTCTGGGATATTTACCTTATTTGCATATTTGTAGAAGTAAAACTTTAATTTTTTTTTGTGGGGGGGTTGACAATTAGATAAAAACCTGGAGGATCTGAGAGATGAAAGTTTTTCTTTTCCCCATGAGTACTGCTTACTCTTTTTTTGGGGAAGTGAATTAATACTGAACATGATGTTACCTAATGGAAATACTGACTATTTTCCCCTCCCCCAAAATATAAATAAACTAGAGATCAACTCATGCAACAGGGAAATACCCTTAAGAAAAGACTTCAACCACTCTTGCAGAACTGGAAACCAATTATGGGTTGTCAGTGTGAATGCAGTATGTTGTAAAGCCCAGGTGTCCCATCTGCTGCTCATTCAGTGCCCATGGCCATGGCTGAGGTCCAAAGGCTGAGGAGTGGGATGAGCAGCTCCGCTCACCTCACCCAAGGGCCCTCTCAGCAGTACAGCATGCCGGGTGAGCAGGCTCTGAGTCTGCACGCACGGGAGTCATCAGTGGGCTCACATGGAGTGGTAGAGATCTTTACCTCTGAATTAACTTCACAGGCTTTGTTGTATCCAGAATATAAAGAACTGCAGTTATATAATAGTCCTTTTTCTAAAAACAAATGAGCAAACAAACAAACTAAAAGAATTATTTCATAGCCTTTACCTAGCAAGTTACAGACATGACTGATCTCTTTGGAGAGAGCCTGGCTTCACAGTGGAGTTGCTAGGTATATCATCAGCTTTCCTTACACTGCACTTTAATATCATAATTATTTGTTGACCTTCATTTGTGGATTACACTGGACCTCCATAGTTCATACACACTGAAATACATTTATTTCCTCAGACATATTAGAGATACATTATTTGCTTTGGAAAGAAGTGGGAATATAGCTGGAGTCTTTTCTTTACAGTCTTTGCAATATGGATATGGAATTGTTACAAAGAACAAAGCATCACACTTTTAGTAGTTATTTAATTTCCCTGTGAAGGTTTGATGTGTCACCAAGTGTTACCTAGGTCCTGAGATGTCATAGTGATTCAAATAGGACTTTACTGATAATTTTGCAATTTACTTGAAAAATTCTCATAAAGAACACAGTTTTTGCTTTTTATTTTTCCTTTTTTGGCATGACTCATTTTAAGACTTTAAGGTATCATTCTTAAAAATGGTATTTTTATCTTTCTTTAAAGCATGAATATATGCAACCCCAACATAATAAAAGACAAAATTAGCACTTATATCTCAAACATAAAGTAGCTTTGAAAAGGCATGTAACAGAAATCCCATTGTAGACACCAATGTATTAGCTGTTAAATATTTTTGTTCCGTGAGAATATTTAAATATACACTTAGCTTTATGCATGCTCAGTGTTTCCCCCAGCAATATAGTGAAACAAGAGCCAAATTTAAATCAAGTGTTTCAGTTCTATGGTTTTCAGACAATGACTGCAACAATTGTTTGGTGGAGCAACCAGATGGCACTACAAGAAACCTTTTCCATAAATACCTTTTCTACTTTGAGAACAAATGTTTCTTGAATTTCTACAACCAGAAATGAAGATGAAGGTTGTGTCTTTTAATTGTTATAACTTTAAGTAATACAGAAGAGGTAGAGAGAGAGCATGATACATATGTTCTACCTCTATCAATCACAGTTGCTGAGTCAAAAGGACAATCAGTTAATCCACTTGGCACAGTGCTATCATCCACAGCAGTCTAATAAAAAGACAAGAATTCTTCTGTTTTGCTCTGCTTGGGGGAAAAAAAGAACAAAATTTTATTATAATATCCACAATGTATTACTGTACAGACTTTAATTAATATTTTCCTAGCTGAAATAGTAAATTGGGACCAAATGCGAGACACTGGAGAGTGCTGAAGAAGCTGGATGAGGTGCTCACCAAACCACTTTCCATCATTTCCCAGGAGTCCTGGCTGACCGGGGAGATCCCGACTGACTGGAAATTGGCCAACGTGATGCCCATCTATAAGAAGGGTTGAAAGGATGATCCGGAAATTACAGGCCTGTCAGCTTGACTTCGGTGCCGGGAAGCTGATGGAGCAGCTCATCCTGAGTGCCATCACACAACACATGGGACAGCCAGATGCTCAGGCCCAGTCAGCATGGGTTTATGAAAGGCAGGTCCTGCCTGACAAACCTCATCTCCTTCCATGACAGGGTGACCTGCTTATTGGATGAGGGAAAGGCTGTGGATGTTGTTTACCTTGACTTTAGCAAGGCTTTTGACACTGTTTCCCACAGCATTCTCCTGGTGAAACTGGCTGCTTGAGGCTTGGATGGGCACACGCTTTGCTGGGTAAAAAACTGTCTGGATGGCCGGGCCCAGAGAGTTGTGGTGAACGGAGTTAAATCCAGTTGGCGGCCGGTCACGAGTGGTGTCCCCCAGGGCTAGGTGTTGGGGCCACTCCTGTTTAACATCTTTATTGATGATCTAGACGAGGGGATCTAGTGCACCCTCAGTCAGTTTGCAGGTGACACCCAGTTGGGTGGGAGTGTTGATCTGCTCGAGGGTGGGGAGGCTCTGCAGAGAGACCTGGACAGGCTGGAGCCATGGGCTGAGCCCAACTGGGGGAGTTTCAATAAGGGCAAATGCCGGGGGCTGCCCTTGGGCCACAACAACCCCCAGCAGCGCTACAGGCTTGGGGAGGAGTGGCTGGAGAGCTGCCAGTCAGAGAGGGACCTGGGGGGGTTGATTGACAGCCGGCTGGACAGGAGCCAGCAGTGTGCCCAGGGGGCCAAGAAGGCCAATGGCATCCTGGCTTGTGTCAGCACTAGCGTGGCCAGCAGGGACAGGGAAGGGATCTGAGCCCTGTACTCGGCACTGGTGAGGCCGCCCCTCGATTCCTGTGTTCAGTTTTGGGCCCCTCACTACAAAAAGGACATTGAATGACTCAAGCGTGTCCAGAGAAGGGAACGGAGCTGGTGCAGGGTCTGGAGCACAGGTCGTACGGGGAGCGGCTGAGGGAACTGGGGGTGTTTAGTCTGGAGAGGAGGAGGCTGAGGGGAGACCTCATCGCCCTCTACAGCTCCCTGACAGGAGGGTGCAGAGAGCTGGGGATGAGCCTCTTTAACCAAGTAACAAGCGATAGGACAAGAGGGAATGGCCTCAAGTTGCACCAGGAAAGGTTTAGGCTGGATATCAGGAAGCATTTCTTTCCAGAAGGGGTTGTTGGGTGTTGGAGTGGGATGACCAGGAAGGTGGTGGAGTCCCCATCCCTGGAGGGGTTCAAGAGTTGGGTTGACATAGCGCTGAGGGATCTGGTGTAGTTGGGAACTGTCAGTGTGAGGTCAGTGATTGGACTGGATGATCTTCAAGGTCTTTTCCAACCTAGCAAATTCTGTGATTCTGTGAAATATATAAAAAATATAACATTTAGCAAATGTTCTTTCTTCTCAAGTTCTGTCATGTTTTCTTAAGGTTAGGTCAACAATAGCAGAACCCAAGATGAAACATAAATCACCTTTAAAAATTTAAACATGAATTATAGGAAAACATAAGATAAAACAATCAGTGAAATCACTTAAAAATATTCAGATTATTTTATAATCTGTTTCCCACCAGCTGCATCTGTTTCTATTTCATATAAATGCAAGCTGGACATCTATAACCTCTGGGTAAGTAACAGATGTTGTCATGAAATTCAACATTTTTATATAAGCAAAAGCTAAACAAATTAATTTCAGGCCACCCAATGTTTCCAAAAGGCAATTGCCTGGCACTGCCAAAGATTGTATTACTCCATGCAAAACTATATCCAGAGACTCTAGACATACTTTTCAAATTTTATTATTTGTGGCTTTAATTATGAATTTCATCTGTCAGGTTTTCCTCCGACCAGTGGCGAGTAATGCCATCAAGTACAGAGACTGAGGATCGTTCTGGTGTGTGTTTATGTGTAGAAATACTTGAAAGATACCTGCAGTCGTGGTGAGCAGCACCACCATAGCTGCACTGCTGAGCACAGGGCTTGAAGTCTGCTCGCTGCCTGTATGGACTAGGAGGGAGGAGAAATGAATCCGATAAGCAGGTGGCAAAGAACAATCATCACTGTTCTAAATGGTGAGATATGAACAGTATGGATACTAACCTCCCTGGATATCAGCATGAACTCCACAGGGTCTCTGCTTGTGCACTGCACTCATCCATATGCATCATCCATACAGAGCATGGCATCTCATGGCTTTATATTCTTACATGGCTCACTGGCTTCAAGCTTCTTGTTGCCATTAGCCTAAAGAGCAAGCACCTTTTCTTGTGTGGTTAATATTCCCCCCAAAGTGGTTATTTTCCTTAATAAAATATGTCTGCTTTTCAGAAGTGCCAAAACCTTCCATGTCCTCTTCCAGTTTCTTCTCTGAGAGGCGTTTGGCAGTCTTCAAAGTCCAGACTCCTCTTTATGTACATTGTGATGTATAATAGTGTCAGTAGAAAGCAGTACATATAGACATCTAAGATAGTTCATCTATTATGAGCAACACTGTAGCAAGGAATTGAATATCTAAAATTAAAATATAACCTCACTGGTATACTACTGATTGAACCACTTTGCCTTTCTGATTTGCTCAGAATTAATATTATCTATTTGGTGCAGCAAATGTGAATTTAATTTTACAAAGAATTAAAGCTAAGTTTGTCTGATAACCTATGAAGCTGTAGCCATTAAATTCCCTATAGTTTTAATAAGAGATTCTGTATCTGTTGGAGAAAGGTTATGTCCAGTAAGGCACTCATTCCATTTTGCTGTTAAAAATTAACTCGCTTGGCTTTATTTTTGATACAGGCTCATTACACGTGTTATAAACTTTGGAAAAAAAAAACCCACAGTGCAGAAAGATACTAACACAAAGCAATGAAAAATATTGTGTTCTTTAATGGCAATCAATTCAACAATGCGTATTTTTTGTTACTTTTTAAAGGATTTATAAACTGGGAATTTTGGTCAGTTGGTTGGTTGGGTTTAGTGGGAAAAAAAAAAACCCAAACGACAAAAGTATTCCACTGTTACCATTGTCATCATCTGCACTGTTTTGGAACTTGATTCTGGGATCCACGGGACTGTGTAAATCAGCTGAATTATAAATTATGGGCAAAAGCCTCAGCTATGGTAAAGGCAGCCCAGGGTCTTTGTTACAGCAGGGTGAATACAGCTGAGGTATAAAATATAGCATTCTGCACTATTCTTTATTTTTTAAATGGTTATTTAATCTATTTGAAAAAAGAAAAAATCCCTCTAGTAACAGAATATCCATTTACATGAGGCAGCTTCTGGAAACAATAAAGGTGCCTATCTGTGCAGGTCCCAGGATAGGTTTACATTCAGAACAAGGCCAGTTTCTATTTAGGACATTTCACTCAACTACAGATCCTAAAAAATCAAGTATCACACTGTAGGCTCTCTTTCATGCTCTGCAAAGGAGGCCTTACATTCAGGCTGCTTTAAAGCATGGTTTTATTCATGTCATCTGCCACAGAAAAGCACAGCAAGGCTGTTTGACCTTGTGAAAGCAAAGCATACTGGCACGTTGTTAGAAGCCCATGGGTAGTATCTAAAAGGCATAAAAATATTTATGTCCACATGCATACTTCCCAAAAAAATCCTAATGCCTCACCATCTTACTTTAACACCTACATTCCCCAAGAGGTGTGGAAGGAATTGAAAGATATTCTCTCTGATTTATGGTTTTTCTCAGTGTAATTTTAGACATCTGAAAACCTAGGTATGACGTAGCTCATTGAATTCCCTGCTGTAAATGGAGGGAGTCAGAGAGATAGATACACCAGTTTGCTCCATTTATGTGTACAGCTCTTCCCATCACGCCCAGAGAATCCCCTGGCAATCGCAGTAGCCTGGTGGATACACCTCAGGGAGAGTGACAGGCTGTTGTAACTACAAATTACTTCCCTATCTGCTTTCCTCTTGGCCATGTTACTCTCACTTTCTGTATGCACAGCAAGTCAGGTCCAAGAAAAGAAAACTTTCTCAACTGTATAATGAGCTGACAGTTAAAGCAATGTCCAGCTGATCCTCAAAATAAGCTGTTTTACCACTGTTCTTCCATGCTACTGCCTGAGCTACAAGATTATGCAAAGTTGGATACAGTCACAAGTGGATATGTAATTTCTGGTGGAATCTATGAGCATCATAGTTTTCAAGCAATAAAATAGTTTGCTAGAACCAAAGCTGTCTCTCAATCCTACTTCCAAGTACTAAGTGCTTAGGTGTAAGCACAGCCGCTTTCTTTGTGGATGGGGAGAAATTTAATTCACTGAAAATTAAGGATGTATTTCAAACCTTGAGACTGTCTGATGTGATAGATTGGAGATGGATATAATATTAAAAATCAGGAAAAAAAACCCTCATGTGATTAATGGTATAAATATCATACTCCAAAATGTCCCAGAAACATTGTCTAATTTTAGAATCCCAAATCATAGCACCTAAGAACTAAAATGTGACAGGCAAAATTTGGGACCCCAAACACTCAGAACTCTGATGCTGAGAATCCTTTCATATGCATATACATAGGTAGAAATGCCTAACAGAATCATCTAGGTTGGAAAAGACCTTGAAGATCATCCAGTCCAACCATTAACCCAACACTGACAGTTCCCAACTACACCAGATCCCTCAGCGCTATGTCAACCCGACTCTTAAACACCTCCAGGGATGGGGACTCCACCACCTTCCTGGTCATCCCACTCCAACACCCAACAACCCCTTCTGGAAAGAAATGCTTCCTGATATCCAGCCTAAACCTTCCCTGGTGCAACTTGAGGCCATTCCCTCTTGTCCTATCACTTGTTCCTTGGTTAAAGAGGCTCATCCCCAGCTCTCTGCACCCTCCTGTCAGGGAGCTGTAGAGGGCGATGAGGTCTCCCCTCAGCCTCCTCCTCTCCAGACTAAACACCCCCAGTTCCCTCAGCCGCTCCCCGTACGACCTGTGCTCCAGACCCTGCACCAGCTCCGTTCCCTTCTCTGGACACGCTCGAGTCATTCAATGTCCTTTTTGTAGTGAGGGGCCCAAAACTGAACACAGGAATCGAGGGGCGGCCTCACCAGTGCCGAGTACAGGGCTCAGATCCCTTCCCTGTCCCTGCTGGCCACGCTATTGCTGACACAAGCCAGGATGCCATTGGCCTTCTTGGCCACCTGGGCACACTGCTGGCTCCTG